>NC_089763.1:60815546-60828046 GCF_040412425.1 Macrobrachium rosenbergii | reverse complement strand
ATCTGTAATTGAAACACTTATGGTTACTCAACTGAAGATAGCACTTTAATCAAGGAATCGAGGAATTACACAGAAGGTGCCTAGACCGAACTCAATTCCAATAGCTCGAATGTTAATGATTTATGCTACCCTCCACTTCAGTGCTTAAACAGCACTACAATGAAAGCAATACAGGTCTCACTGTAGGAATATTGCACTACGAAATGAAAAGCAGAAAAGTAGTTGGAGACGAACTAGGGACGTGACCGACGAAAAAATACCTTAAATTCAGCACTTTACCTTCAGTAGGAGATGATGTTCCTCATCTTATAGGGCCAGCGAAGGGGAGGGCAAGTGAATAAGTTCACAGCAAAAGGTTACTATGCAAAGACAGCCACGTATCAGGAATGGGCAGTTTAATAGAGCAAGGGACGGGACATGAGTCCTACAGTAGATGAGCGAATTTTCCCTACAGTGGAATTAGCTGAATATTATTCATGTTATTTCTTTTGCCAGATGAGATGGCTTGAGAGAGAGAGAGAGAGAGTAATACTCTTGACACCTCCCCAACCTAGATGGCATTTACAACCTTAGTTGGGTTGAAATGTCTAAACACACGGTATCTTATCAGGTAAACTATACGCTCTTCACAACCTTTGGGGCACATTATTCTAAAATGTAATATATCTGCTAAAGATCAAAGTAAATTACAAACAAAAGAAATCACTCATGACTTTTACTCTATTTTGCAGAATTAATTTATGCTGCTGACAATAGCAATACTTTTACGTTCTAAGAAAAATGAGATTAAGCAGCATTTAATGATTATGAAATAAAGCAAGATGATTTCTTAATTGGTAATAAAATTAAACCTATCATCAAGAGGTTAATATTGTTACACTTAAAGTACTCCATGCACTTATTAGTAAAAGACTTTTAGTCATAAGGTCATGCAGTTAATATACCTTGAGGAGGCAGTACAATGGAAGTATTTGTGGGCTTAGTTAGGTGGTGCCATGATACTTGAGAGCGATGGCTCAGTATCATTCGGGGCACCAAAAATACAAGTGCCAGGAAGCACATATTATAAGTACATGTGATGTATCAGTGCATAGTAGTGGCCATGGGAGCCACTTGTTACAAATTACTATGAAAAGAGCAATAGCTAAAGGAAGTATCTCACTTTGGGAGTCACTCATAAGGCAGACCGATAACATGGCACTAACCTTACAGGTGCCTTGTGGCACTCATCTACGTATGTGAGATATAAATATGCGTGTAATTTATACAAGTTTGCGAGTCTGGGACTCGTGATTCATCACCACAGAATAATGACAGATGCAAAGTAATAAATGATTATTAGGAAAAAAAGATGATTAATATGGCGAAATTATGTTCCATAGCCTATGTAAATGGCTAGGTTTATGTTGTAGCCCAAAGGGCCGCAAAAGCAGTCAGAGAACGCGACTCCTCTGGCAGGATCATCTGCCAACATCTATGATAATGGCACTGTGCCAAGTTGGCACTCAAATGGTAATACCTAATGGCTTTGAAATATTTTATTTTAAAATGTATCATGCTTTGATAGGCATGAAAAGGAAGTCATAGGGCTTACAAAATTGGGATATCGGTCAATTGCACTCTGCACTGGCAGAGTTTGAAACAGGGTAAAATATGAGCCTTTGCAAGGTGTAAAATAATATAAGTAATGAACAAAATAAGGAAGGAAAATGTTAAAAAAAAAGAGTAAATTACAAAGTTATAAGGAAAATAAATAGGGGAAGAAACCTGAGAGCCTCTTCTGGATAGAGGTGCCAAAGTCTTCTTAGGATAAAGGGGTGGCACTGTGCCAGATTGGCACTAGTGCCAAAGGAGCTCAATGGCTTTCTTTAGGCTACCTGGGGTTATCTACTTCTGTAATTTTCTTCCGTGGACCTCTCTTTGGTTAATGGTTTTCCTTGGTAGGGGAATCGGTTGAACCAAGCCCGAGACACACAATGGAGTGCCACCCATGCTGGCTTCTTTGGCAGCTGAAGCAGGGGCATTCGTTACAGGCTCTACCCAAGTCGTTGCGGTTGCTTGAGTTCATCGACCGGTTGAGGTATGGCAGAATCCTTACTCATACTCATGTCTGCTGAAGACTGGGAGAGGAAGGAAGCGATCCTGGTGGGCGTGGGAGGCTTGCAGGTCACAACGACCAGCTCAAGCTTGGGTTCCGAGGCTGCACCTTTGGGTGAGCTTCTTCTGAGGTCAGAAGAGTCCGTCTCTCTTACCGGCACTGATAGCGGAGCCAAGCCGAGAGAAGAGAGGGGATCCGGACTGGGATCTCTTGAATGGAGATCTGGGGAGTGCTCTGGTACTGGCACTACAGCAGGGACAGGCACTGGTGTAAGGGGTGGAGACTGTTTGCCGCTTGGGATGAACGGAGCTTGGCACTGCTCAGTGCACTCAAGTGGCACTGGCAGAGATTGTGAGTCAATTTTGGGATCTCCAGGAGAAAGATCTATTAGGTGCCTTGGCACTGGCACTGGGGCAGGGCCTGGCACAGGACTGGACTTTGAAATCTGCTTGGATGGAGGTGGCCACTGCACAGTGTACTCAGGTGGCGCTGGCAGTGGAATGAATGCAGGCTGGTGAGACTTACTCATGCTTAATGAATAACTTGAGGGGTATGGACCCCCGGATTGTTTTAATTACAATGGGGACTGGAAGTCTTGTCCCAGGAGGACGTCACAACCTCCAGGAATGTAGCTTGCCGCTGCAAGGTTACAGATTTTGGATCTAAGATGTCTCATGACTCTCAACTGAACAGTAGGAAGTATCATTTTAAATTGATTGATGCCTTCAATTGTGATGAGTTTACGTCTGTTAATGTTCTCTCCATGAGGAACCTTGTCTTTCCTTATGAGGGAAATTTGCGAGCTGGAGTCATCAAATGCATTGACCCTGGTGTGCGGGGTAGTTACCTCGGGGAGGTGCCTTGGCTGGAGGGCCTAAGGATTTTGGGTTTTTAACTGCCAAAGCAATGGTGGGAGTACTTGATTTATTAGGGCATATTGCCCATTGGGTAGAGTGCCCATAAACTTTGCAAGCAGGTCAATAAGTCTGGCTATAATCTTTTTTGGCACTGTCCCATTGGAGGGAGCAGACCCTTGGCTTTTTACCCAGGAGCCAGATGTGGTTCGTTGGGGGTTTGTCCCATTTGAGGACTTAGAAGGAATTTCTGGCTGAGTCTCAGCCTTCAAGTGGCACTGTACAGCGGGGTGCCCTATTCTTTTACAATGTCCACACACTGGTTTCTTTGGGGGGTACTCATTCTTGGGAGGGTATTCAGAGTTGGGTGAGGAGGTGAGGAGGGATATAATTTTCACCCATGAGGATGATTTGCGTCCTAGGTGTCAGCCTAACGACAACACTTGCCCACTGTCTTAGGCACCTTATTGCATAAATGGGTGGCAAGAGCTGGCAGGGCATAAAGTAAGAAGTCCTCGAGCTGGAAGAGTTCGAGGATGTCTTTTGCACTAGTGGCTTTGAGAGAGTCTAGCCACTATTTTAAGTCTTGGGGCTTTTTGAAGATCCATTCAGACCAGGTTTGACCTGAGTCTTGGGGCATATTTCTCCATCTTTTCTTCCAACAGTTGGGAGCTATTTCAAAAGCCTTTATGATGGCTTGGCAGACAAGGGTGAGATTTCCTTGCTACTCAGGTGACCTTATCTTACAGACCTTATAGACCTTACAGTTCGTTCGAGTTGCCCCAGGTCCCTCAGTGTGAGGCACCTGTGATGTCTACCAGAGAATTGCTAATGCATCTTCTGGTATATTTTGCATCTTCCAATCTTGGATGGTCTGGGATGTAGCTTAGATATTTGTCGAGCTTATTTTTAAACACATCTACGCTCACTCCTGATATGTTCCTCAGATGAGCTGGTAACGCATTGGATAGACACTGCATTATTGATGGTGGCGCGTGGTGGGTTAATGTCCTGTGTGCTTTCTTTAGTTTACCTGGTATAGTTTTGGGCACTATTAATCTACCTCTGCTTGCTCTTTCTGATATTTTTAGCTCCATGATGTTTTCAGTAATTCCTTTTATCTGTTTCCATGCATGTATTATGATGTAACGTTCTCTTCTCCTTTCGAGACTATATAATTTTAAGAATTGTAGTCTTTCCCAGTAATCAAGGTCCTGAACTTCTTCTGTTCTAGCTGTAAAGGACCTTTGTACACTCTCTATTTGTGCAATATCCTTTTGGTAGTGTGAGTACCATATTACATTGCAATATTCAAGTGGACTACGTACATACGTTTTATAAAGCATAATCATGTGTTCGGCTTTTCTTGTTTTGAAGTGCTGGAACAACATTCCTATCTTTGCTTTGCATTTTGCCAATAGTAATGCTATTTGATCATTGCATAACATATTCCTATTCAACATCACACCAAGGTCTTTAACTGCTTCCTTATTTGTGATTGTCTCATTATTAGGTCCTCCATATGCATATAGCATTCCTTCTTTATCACCATAATTTATTTATTCAGATTTATCAGAGTTAAATACTGTCCTATTTACCTCTGCCCATGCATATATTTTGTTTAGGTTTCTTTGTAGCGAGTTCCTATCTTCATCACAAGTAATTTCTCTACTTATTCTTGTGTCATCGGCGAAACTTCTCACTATCGAGTCCTTAACATTACTGTCTATGTCTGCAATCATAATAACAAACAGCAATGCAGCTAACACCGTACCTTGTGGCACACCGGATATTACCTTAGCTTCATCCAATTTCTCATCGTTTGCAATCACTATCTGTTTTATGTTTTGCAAAAATTCTTTTATCCATCTTCCTACTTTGTCCACAATATTATGTTTTCTAATTTTTTTTGCTAATATATTATGGTCTACCTTGTCAAAAGCTTTTGCAAAGTCTAGGTAAACCACATCTGTATCTTTTTCATTTATCATATTTTTATATGTTTTCATGGTGGACTAACAGTTGGGTTTGTGTACTTTTTCCGAGTACAAAACCATGTTGTCCTATATTAAACAAAGTATTTTTCATTAAAGGTTTCATTATATTTTTCTTCATTACCCTTTCACACACTTTCATAACATGTGATGTTAGACTCACAGGCCTATAATTACTTGCCTCTAGTCTTGATCCACTTTTGAAAACAGGGGGTAATATATGCTAATTTGTGTTCATCATAAATCTTGCCTGTATCTACACTTTGTCTTAATAATATTGCGAGCGGCTTTGCGATAGAATGAACTACTTTCTTTAACAAAGTGGCAGGGAAGCCATCTGGCCCGGCTGCTGATCCATTTTTAATTTCATTAATATCCATGTCCAATAAATATTCACTACTTTCATCTCTTATTTCTGTATCATTATCTTCATTATCAATTCTAGGTGTAAATTCTATCTTATATCTTTCTGCTAAGTGTTACATATTTCCTTTTTTTTATTCATTAATCGCCCTTCAACTTTTAGAGGGCCTATTTCTACTCTTCTTTTATTCATCTTTTTTTGCATATGAGTAAAAAATGTTGGGGTTTTGCTTGATATTTTGTAGGGTCTTTTCTTCTAAGTCCCATTTTTAATTTTCTTTTGATTGTATACTCTTTTGTTCTGCATTTTCTATCTTACTTTTTATTTCTATCACTTTCCATGCATTCTTTTCTTTTGCAAGACCTTTTTTCCACTTTCTGATTTTCTGGAACAAGATCCTTCTGTTTCTTGGTATGCATGACTGATGTTTACTTTTCTTCTTCGGTATATATTTATCCACTATTTTCTCTAATATTTTATATAATATATCAGTATTTACCTGTATATTATCACTTGCAAATATGTTTTCCCTGTCTTTGTTTAATTCTTCATTTATTTCTCACCATTTTATATTCTTACTATAGAAATTGTATTTTCCATATCCTTCCCACTTTTTCATCTCTTGCTGATCTGTTTTCACATGCTTTGGAATGGACTGTTAATTCTATGACATTATGGTTTGAAATACTCGTATTATACACTATTATTTCTTTAACATAATTCACCTCGTTCACAAATACCAGGTCTAAAATATTATCCTTTCTTGTTGGCAGGTGATTTATTTGCTGGATGTTATGTTCTAGTAGCATATCTAATAGTTTTTCAAATTGCCTCTTATCTTCTGTGCTACTATTACTCTCTTTTTATATATATAAATACAACCACAATCTCCTATTTGTTCTTTCAAATCTACAAAAGGAAAGTTAAAGTCTCCGGATAGGAGTACTGTATAGTCCAGTCTTTGTGATTTCTACATATTATATCATCTAATTTATCTATTGTTATGTCAAACTCTTTAGTATTGGTGGGGGGTCTGTATATTACGATGTTCATACTAATTTTTCAGATTCAAATTCTACTGCTATTAATTCACATTCTATGTTACTATATTTCTCACAGAATTTTCCTTAATTTACGTCTCTCCCATATATCGCGGTTCCCCCTTGATTCCTGTTTTTTCTATCTGATCTATAAGTTTGGAAACCCTTATCTGATCATTCATTACCAGTCTCTTGGGAATACCAGGTTTCACTTATATTCATTATATCTATTTTTTCAGTTTTGGTTGGTTCTTCTAAGAACTCTATTTTTCTTTCTGAGTTACTCGAAACTAAACCCTGAGCATTCATTACTATGATGGTTCGCGTGTTATCCCCATTATCTAATATTGGTAAAAATAAAGATTTTCCCATGTCTCTTTCCTGTTCTGATATGTTGTTCTTTTCTTCATTTCCAGAAATTCGGACATTAAAAAATCCAACTTTTCCAATATATTTGATTCTCCATCTTCATATTATTCATTTTATGTTTGTACCTGCATCTATCTCCGTATCTGCACCATCCCCTTTCATCATAGATACATTGCTTGTTCCTTGCACTGTACCTAGGTGGTGATGCCTCATATCGCGATGCTGACATTTCATAATGTGATGTTGGCTTGCTTTTTTCCTTCGTCTCATACTCTTTATTCCTTTCTTTATTTGCTTCATTTTTACTTTGATTTTGATATGTATTTGATTTTGATTTTTGTTCTTCATGGCTACAGGATACATATATCTACATTTTTTTGTTGAATCTACACACTTTTCCTTCTCCCAAGGTTTTGCATATTTTTGGATGTAGACGCTGCATTCATCCTCATAAATCTCAAAGCTGTGACATATCTTGGGATGCTTGTAGTGACATCTTTCACCAAATCTGCAATTACCTCTTTTCAAAAGGGTGCAGACTGTCTTTCTTTTCTTTTTTGTTCTTGCTGTTTCCTCTCGGTATGTAGATCTGGGTACATCCTCTTTGGGATTTTATTTTGGGTTGTCATGTCATAATTTATTTCTTCATATGTATGCTGTTGTATTACCTCATATGCAGAGTCTATGAGTTTCTCAGCATCCTTGTTTTCATTATTTTTTTCTATTTCTTCAATCTTATTTTTTTCTTCTATTCCATTTTCCTCTTCTTTCTCTTCCTCACCTACTTCATCCTCTACTGTTTGCACACTAAGTCTTGACTTAATGACATTGTCTATCCATATTAGACATGATGAGCAAAATATTCTTGTGTCCTTATTTTTAGTTTGTTGGACTTCTGCACATGTAGGGTGAGTAGGTATGTGGCATGCATAGCATTTCCTTATCAGGTTTTGTGAATTTACAATGCTATACCACCCATTACATACTGTAGATTACATGCTTTAGGCATTCGTTTTCCTATTGCATCAATCAGTATATTCACTATATTCACCTTGTTCATTTTCTTTGTTGGAATACGTTGATTGGTGTAAATTTTCTTTATAAGTTTCTTAATCATTTGAAGTTTCTTTGGTGCTCCTTCAATTATTTTTATTATGTTTTCTGCTGACTTGTTCCAGCTTGAAGGATCATATCCTTTCAATATGTCTGTGAATATTTTTGCATCTTTTTGGTTGGAGTTATTATTGATCTCAACGATAAGACACCCTAGCTCCCTGCTTGCAAAGTCATCATATTGGTAATCTGCAAGGCATGCAAGGTTCCTCCATTTCTTCAAGGTGCTTTCCCAGAATCAGAGACACCTCCTCAGAAGAGGGCTTGTAGGTCTTCACGACCTTTTTGACATGGTCGAGCCAGTCTTCAGGCTCAGCTTTGTCCCATTTTCTTATGAGAGAGCCTACACTGCTGAGGGTTGAGTGTGGAGAGGGCGTTGATGTGTTGCGCATGCCTTGGGCTGCCATTGCAAGCTGATGAGCCCTTTCTTTCTCCCTCTCATATCTTTCTTTCTCCTCCTGCCTTCCTTTCTCCTTCTCCTGCCTTTCTGCCTCTTTCTCCTGCCTTTCTGCCTCTTCCCGTTTCTCTTGAGCTATTCTCTCTTTCTCCCTCTCTTCTTTGGCAGAGTTTAGCCTCTTTCAGACCCACTCCCTCAGGGCTTGGCCTGTCAGTTCTAATTTCTTCCCAGCCTCCATGTAGAACTTGAACTCGTCATTTTGCTGGATTCTGGTTGCCTTAGACATCTTAAGATGGTGCTGAGAGGGTTGTGACCCTTGAATATAACAATAATGAATTTGGGCACAAGGAAGTGGTTAGTGGTGTGCTACGGGCAAGTATGAGTGCCCCCTTTGGGTGAGGTGGCACAGGCACTCAGTCTAATTTTGACCTGAGTGGCCTAGATTTTCAGAGTGAACGACTATATTTGTTCCCAGGAACTTAGGACTGTGCTAAAAGCGAAAATTTAATTTGTCTGAAAGGCTTAGGGCTGTTCGAGTGAACAGGTTCAATACGTTTGAAAAGACTCAAGGGTGTTTGAAATGAACAGATTCAGTGTGTCTGAATAAGGCTCAGGATTCGTGATGAACGGATTCAATATGTCTGAATAAAACTCAAAGGATGTTTGTGATGAACGAATTCAGTGTGTCTGAATAAGACTCAAAGAATGTTCGTGATGAACAAATTAAATATGTCTGAATAAGACTCAAAGGATGTTCGTGATGAACGAATTCAATGTCTGAAAAAGACTCAAGGTTGTTCAAATGAACGGATTCAATATGTCTAAAAAGACTCAAGGTTAATGAATGAATTCAGTATGTCTAAAAAGACTCAAGGTTGTTCTAAGGAACGAATTCTGTATGTCTAAAAAAATTCAAGGTTGTTCTAATGAACGAATTCAGTATGTCAAAATAAGACTCAAGGTTATTCTAAATGAACAGATATAAGGTCTCGAAATGGACTTGGGTGTTCGATGTCAACAGATATACAATCTTATATGAAGTCTCGGGGATTTGGTTGTAGCACAAGGTTTAATTAAATTAATGAATCTGCAGAGAATTGTCGGAGTTAATGGATGCAGTTAAAATTACCAGGCTTACATAGAACTGGTTACAGCTTAATATGAGACTTATTTGTTCATATAAATAATCACAATGCTTGGATAATTGCTTACGTGGGAGTTGCCGCAATTATTATAAAACTGTATAGCTCTGGGCAAATAGGAAGTAATAGCTTCTAAGAATACACAATTAATTGGGTGAATGAATTATTATGCTGGCATTGCAGCAATTATTATAAAATTGCATTGTGCTGGGGAAAAAGGCAGCAATAGCTGCTGAGGGTACGCAATTAAATGCGTGAATGGAACAATTTAGCTGGCTTCTCAGCCAAGGATAAGTGCATAGAATGTGACAAGGACAAGATTGCTTATTTTGAAGTGCGTGAGATTAAATGCGGTAGAATATGATGAGTACAAAAACCTTAAATCTACCATGCATGGGCACAGTTACATTTTCCGAGATCACATGCGAAAAAGGAAAGACGTTATGTCACTGGACCTGTAGTTGGCATGTGATCGGTTTTGACGACGACTGAGTACAGAGTCACGTGCGACTGAGGTTGTTATGATGGGGTCGGCACGTGCGCGACCGTCCGAACGAGGGAAACCGCAAACAACCCAAAAGGTCGTCTCAACTGAATGAATGACTATTGCACACCTGGGTGAGCGGAAACTTATGAAGAGTTTAACGAGATGACTGAAAGATTTTGGAAGATTTCCTCTCATCTGGGAATAGGGAATGACGGGTGTGGTCTTTCATGGCGTGTTCACTGGGATTTAATCTGAGTGAAATGGAATTTATCCCGTGTGGCATTTTATTGAGGAATAAACAAATGCAAATGCTAGACAAAAATTTTGGCCCACGTGACCTGAGCAAAATCTTATGCCGTTATAAAATTTACTTGGCAAAGGAAATAATACGCCTGCCTAACGAATTCCTAACCTCTGCATGAGAGAGAGAGAGAGAGAGAGAGAGAGAGAGAGAGAGAGAGAGAGAGAGAGAGAGAGAGAGAGAGAGAGAGAGTAAAATCTTAACTCCAGTGATATGGAAATTGTTGGGTAACCAGTGTGGGTTCTAACATGTGCCTAACTAAATTTCCAAGACGACAAATTGTCTGGATGTCACGGGGAGGATATACTTGCACTATTTCCCTTTTTATCACTTTGAAGTTCACTTTTCACTTTCCCTATTTAGCCTATGTGAAGATCATGCAAGCCATCATGCGGTAGCTATCCAAAGCTTGTGTAAAGGTTAATAACCCTCTCTTTTCTGTAACTGGGATGCGTGAATGTGGCCTAACAATTTCTAACTCTATTTCAGTTTACGATTTTGTTCTTACCTAACGAAATAAAAATAATAACAATTTACTTACTGTGGAACCGGATTACTTGTGCACTTATGAGGGAATCTATGCTAATAAAAAGGTTTGTTTCTAATTGTGCAACCTACTTCTAGCAAAGCTACTCAGCTGGTAATCGCAGATGAAAAGGGGGGTTGTGGGTAATCTGCAAGATCCTAAGCAATGGTCGCCACTGACACATTTTAACTGGGGGGTCTAGTTTACTAGGAGGTACACTAGGGATATATGCAACTGACCTTGGATAACACCAAAATCTGACTTTGGCCTTGAGGTCAGATAAATACATATACATCAAAATACTGCTGAAGGCCTAACTTCAAAAGGGGAGTGATTAGGTAAACTCTAGGGTTTAACTTAATTAACTATATTTACAAAAGAAAACACATGTCAGAAGAATGGTAGCGTAATTCGGAACAGGCAAACAAGGTCGTGCAATACAAGATGAAAAAAGCAATTGATGGGGAATTGGCTGAAGAGATGCAACGGGAGCCAGCTTCAGAGGGCGTTGCAAATGTAGTGGGGTCACTATGTACACAAAGTGATGCACAGGTCCACAGCTGACTTCTAATCTGCAATAGAAACACTCTTGGTTACTCAACTGACGAGAGACTGAACTCGATTCCGATAGCTTGAATGTTAACAATTTACGTTACCCTCCTCTTCAGTGCTTGGCAAATTAAACAGCACAACAACTGAAGGAATATCGCACTATGAAATGAAAAGTAGAAAATTAGTTGTAGACGAAAAAGAACGTGACTGACAAAAAAAAAAACCTTAAATTCGGCGCTTTATCTTAAGTAGGAGATGATGTTCCTCGTCTTATAAACCTAGCAAAGGGGACGGCAAGTGAATAAGTTCACAGCAAAAGGTTACTATGACTAGACAGCCACGTGTTAGGAATGGGCAGTTTAATAGAGCAAGGGACGGGACATGAGTCCTACAGTAGATGAGCTTCCGACAGAGTCTAAGATCGAGTGGGTCCTTCCGAGATCCTTTATAGCCTCCTGGGATTATGCTTTTGCTCCTCATTGGTGGCACTGGTGTCTGCCTCATGGCAGCATGGCTGAAGTTTCAACATGGCACCGAGTACACGTTCAATTCTTTGCTTTTTCTGCTGGCAGCTGGCTTGCCTTGGGCGAGGATTTACTCCTACTAGATGTGCACCTGAAGTTTAAGGATTCTTGGCAGTCACTCAAACAAGAGAAAAGATTAAAGTGGTTTCCCCCTACAGGCAGTGGTGAGATAGGGCTTATAGAGGCAAATTTTGCCTGCAATGGGTCCTACTAAAAATGAATTAATTATTTTGGAATATTATTTACGTTATTTCTTTTGCCAGATGAGATGGTATGAGAGAGAGAGAGTGATACTCTTAAATATATATATATATATATATATATATATATATATATATATATATATATATATATATATATATATATATATATATATATATATATATATATATATATATATATATATATATATATATATATATATATATATATATATATATATATATATATATATATATATATATATATATATATATATATCTATATATATATCTATATATATATATATATATATATATATATATATATATATATATATATATATATATATATATATATATATACAGTATTTAAATATATATATCTATATCTATCTATCTATATATATATATATATATATATATATATATATATATATATATATATATATATATATATATATATATTTATAAATATTACTGCTGTTTGCCCTCAATGTATTTCTTTGTAGTCATATCAGATGAACCAACGTCCGGGTTAG
>NC_089763.1:60775546-60813046 GCF_040412425.1 Macrobrachium rosenbergii | reverse complement strand
ATATATATATATATATATATATATATATATATATATATATATATATATATATATATATATACTGTATATATGTAATATATACATATATATATATATATATATATATATATATATATATATATATATATATATATATATATATATATTTATATATATATATATATATATATATATATATATATATATATATATATATATATATATATATATATATATATATATATATATATATATATATATATATATATAATAAGTCCTCACGTGAAAATGAAAGGAATTGGTACCAAGACTTTCAACTTTTATTCCAAAGTCATCTTCAGGGTACTGAACAGAGTTTAGAGAATAACATATACAAGAAAGCAATATGGGTCACAGATAACAATAAAATAAAATGAGTCAACAAGCCATTTAAGTATGTAAACAACATTCATTCAAAAAACAAAAACATACTTAGTGGAAATATGTAATTACTACAAATGCCAGTACAAAACTATCTGTTTGTAAAAATCTAACAGCTTGTTTTACTCTTGCATCCTTAAGAATAAAGCTTTTTAACAATTCGTCCATCTTAAAAAGACCATCGCTCAAATTCATATTACTAAAAGAACTAATGAGGCATCCTTCGACCAACAATCAGTCATGCAACGAGGAACTCCTAAAAACAACTACAGCTGAATTCCAATCTATTGGGTGCCCAAAGTCTCTTACGTGGCAAAAAATGGCGCTTGAGCTGGTTGCAACCCGTACATTATATTTATGCTGTGTGACTCTCTTACTTAGTTCCTTACCAGATTGTCCAATATAAGGTAAATTACAAGTTGAGCAATCAATTTTGTACACCCCTCCTGCTGGCATTTCTGGTTTGTTACAAAACAACAAATTCTTGATAGACGAAGTATTACTAACAAACCAGAAATGCCAGGAGGGGCTGACACGCACGCCCGGTGCCAAGGTATGGGCGCAAGGGCGTGCCACTTCTCACTCTGTTATTATTAATGACTTATACATTGTGTGGGGAATGGTATCCCGTATTTAATTGCCTCTTGTGGGGATAATTTAAGGGAAGATTAAATAGAAGGTGATAAGAGATAGAAGTTCCTGAGGAACGGAGGAAGATAGAGGAGGGCCTGACATCCCCTTCTGGATTAGGGGTGCCAAGACCTTCGAAAGATGAAATGGTGGCACAGGTGCCATGGGAGCTCTAGAGCTCTTTGTAATTTACCTGGAATTTCCCACGCCCGTGGTAATTTTGCCTTGAGCCTTTCTTAATGGGACAGTCATCCTCGGCCGGGGAAGCAGAGGGCCCGCGACCGGAGGGCGGCACGGAGTACCACCTGGGCCTGCTGCTGCGACAGCTGACACAGGGGTCTTCCGTGCTGGTTCTACCCTAATCCGTCGCAGCTCTTGTAGTTCATCGGCCAAGGGAGATATGGCAGAATCCTGACTTGCAAGAAAGATTGCGTCGGCGACGGGCTGAGGCAGAGAGGAGGCGGTCGGGGTGGCGTGAGCGGCTCGCAGGTAACGTTGACCAGCTCAGGCACGGGTTGCGAGGCCGCACCTGCAGGTGAGCTTCCGTGGTGGTCGGAAGGAACCGTCTCTCTGACCGACGCTGGTAGCGGTGCCAGGCCGGGGGAAGAGAGGGGGTCCTGAGTTGGATCCCGTGAATGGAGATCGGCGTAGCGCTCTGGCGCTGGCACTAGGGAAGAGTCAGGTGCTATCAGAGGTTTCTTGGGCTCGTCGGTCAGGATGGACGAAGCTTGGCCCTGCTCGGGGCATGCAAGTGGCACCGGCAGGAATTTGGCATCTCCTGAAGGGAGATCTGATTGGGGCCCTGGCACTGGCACTGAGGCAGGGCCGGACACTGGAATTGGATCGGGAACCGATCGAGGGGGCCACTGTACATCGTACTCAGGTGGCACTGGTGGGGACTGCACGTCCTCCTGGTACCCAGGGGGCACCAGTCTTGGCTGAGGGAGAAGCGGGGGAGGATTACTCGTGCCCGCGGAATGATTCGGGGAATGTGGACCCCTAGATTGTCGTGATTTCGGTGGGGACTGAAAGTCCTGTCCCATGATGACGTCATAGCCTCCGGGGAGATGGCTTGCTACTGCAAGATTGCAAATTTTGGATTGGTGAGGTCTTGTGACTCTCAATTGGACCATAGGGAGTATCATTTTAAATTGATTTATTCCCTCAATCGTGACGAGTTTTCGTCTATTGACGATAGCTCCATAGGGAACTCTGTCCCTTCGGATGAGGGAGATTTGCGCGCCGAGTCCTCGAAAGCAGTGACTCGGCGCCGGCTGGCTGGCTACCTGTGGAGGGGCCACGTATACAGGCCCTTCGGCGGAGGGGCCTAATGATGGGGATCTGTGACGGCCAAGGCGACGGTGGGAGTATTTGATTTATTATTGCGTGGGCATTTTGCCCATGCGAGAGTGGCCATAAACCTTGCACGCCTGCGTGCAAAAATGTCTGGCTGAAATCTTTCCGCTGCTGCCCTGTGGAGGGCGCAGGCGAGTTATTGGGCGGTTTTCCGGGAGAGAGAGGAGCCGGTTTCTTGCTCCGGCACTGTTCGGAGGAATGCCCCGTTTTCTTGCAATAATGGCAAGTTAGGGGCTTGCCCGAGTTCCCATTTTTGTGGGAATTTGAACCTCCGAGGAGGGACGGGGGATTTATTTTCCGTCCCATGGATCCTTCTTGAGGGTGGTGAGTTTCCCACATATCTGCTATTCGGCAACACTCGGTGAGTGTTGCTGGGGCTTTTTCCACTATATGGGTGGCGAGGGCAGGAGGGGCGTAGCACAGGAAATGCTCGAATTTAAACCGCTCGAGTACCTCGGCGGTGTTAGTGGCTCCTTCGGAATCGAGCCATTTTGTCAAAGCCCGCTCGAATGGTACGCCCAATCGGACCAAGTCTGGCCTGCTTCTCTGGGCTGCTCTCTCCAACGTCTCTCCACCGCTCGGGGTAATCTCGTACGCCTTCGTAATTGCTTGGCGTGTGACTGGCTTCCCAGTTTCCCGATCGTCTGCGGGAAGGCGTGGTAGGCAACCAGGGCCTTTCCGCCCAGGAATTTAGTGAGAACAAGGGAGAGTTCCGCGCGGGGAGAGATCGCAGCACTCCAGGACTCGTTCGGCCCTTTCAAGCCATACTGGGGTTCGGACTCGGTCCATTTTGGCATGAACGAGTGAGCTTGGCTGAGGGCACTCATCCCCGCGGCAGGGGCGGGGGTGGCGGGCTGTCGTTCTAGCATCTGGAGCTCAGGGGCGCTGTCGCTCTCGATCTTCCCATTCTCGTTCCTCCCTTTTTCTCTTGGCGATTCTGTCTCTCTCCTCTCGTTGTTCTTGGGCAATTCTGTCCCTTTCCTCGTTGTTCTTGGGCAATTCGTTCCCTCTCTCTCTGCACGTTCTTTTTCCTCCCCTGTTCTTGGGCAGGAGGGCGTAGCTTTCCCTCTCCTCTCGTTGTTCTTGGGCAATTCGTTCCCTCTCCCTCTCTTCACGTTCTTTTCCTTCTCCTGCTGCTTGGGCAATTCTTGCCCTCTCTCTCTGCACGTTCTTTTCCTCCACGTTGTTCTTGAGCGATTCTCTTCTCTCTCTCTCTTCACGTTCTCTTGCTCTATCCGCCTTGGCATCGTCCACTCGCTCTTGAACCCATGCTCTCAGATCTTGCCCGATAGTCCCATGTCCTTCCCAGCGGACATGTAGAATTTGAAATCCTCGTTTTGTTGGGCTCTGGTATTAGCCATCTTGGAATAATGGGTAAAGGATATGTCTGAAAAGACTCAGGTTGTCTGAAAAGACTCAATTGCAGGAATCTGAAACTCTCAATTGTTCAGACTGCAGGAGAATGGATCTGTCTGAATAAGACAGGTGATTAGTAAGTCTGAGGAGACTTTTGTTAAAATTTGATATGTCTGGGAAAGACGTAGTTGTTCTTGGCGAACGAACTTTAATATGTGTCTCAGAAGACGTAGTTGGATTTTGTCACGCTCGGACTTGGCCGGCTGTAGCGTGAAGTTAAGGAGTTGTTCTAACGAATTAGAATGATCAGTCCCATAAGGGCTTAGATGTGTGTGAACTACACTATATAAGGTCTCAAAAGAACTTAATTTTGGGTTCCCTCAGGAATGAGAAATTCTCGCCACGTGCGACGTAGAATTTTGTATGAGTCTCTGAGAACTGGAATTTGGAGAAATTCTCACCACGTGCGACGTAGAATTTTAGGAGTCTCTGAGGACTGGAATTTGGAGAAATTCTCGCCACGTGCGACGTAGAACTTTAGGAGTCCCTGAGGACTGGAATTTGGAGAAATTCTCGCCACATGCGACGTAGAATTTTAGGAGTCTCTGAGGATTGGAATTTGGAGGAATTCTCGCCACGTACGACGTAGAATTTTAGGAGTCTCTGAGGACTGGAATTTGGAGAAATTCTCGCCACGTGCGACATAGAATTTTAGGAGTCTCCGAGGACTAGAATTTGGAGAAATTCTCGCCACGTGCGACGTAGAATTTTAGGAGTCACTTAGGATAGGACTTGGAAATACGATTCGTCCCTTAGGACTTAGAAATTACTAACGGGAAACCCAAAGAAAAATGTATGCTGGGAAATGAATGGGGGGAAAAAAAATGCTACACACGCGGGCCTGGGCGGGGTGAGGGGGGTGCAGGTCGTCTGGCCAACACCGGAGGTATTTTTAGATTCTGTGTGAATGAACCCGTATATTTATACACCGTCTGGGATTCCGGGGAATTTCCCAGTCGTCTGAGAGGATAACAGTACAACGGCCTAGTAATTTTCCCTATAAGCGGAGTTTAAATTTCGCTTTCCTAACACCTAACTCGAATTCTAACTACACTGAGAGAATTGTCAGCAATGCAAGCTGACTTCGTCGTGTCCCACGTGGGAATTTATTCGCGCCTAAATAACAGTTCGCTAATTCGAACTGCGCAGTAAAAGTTATCACAGAGGAATTTCTTTCGCACTATTCCTTGAAGCAAGAATATGGCAAGGATTTTAACACAGGAATTTTCGCACTATTCCTCGAAGTAAAAGATATGGCAAAGATTTTAAAACAGAGGAATTTTGCACTATTCCTCGAAGCAAAGGATGGTTAGCACTGGTTATTTCCTAACTACCTATCCTGAAAGGCATGCATTAACGAATCTAATACGGCGGTTCTTTTCTCTCAGTGAATACATGCGTCCCTATTTCTAATTCCTAGGAACAGTCACGATTGTGAAAAGGTTTTGCTAAGATAAACACATTACTTACGTGGAATTTCTGGATCTGTGTGCAGGTTTTACACAAAAGGTTCGTAATTGTCTCGTACCCAGCTTAGCTTTGCTAATAGCTGATCTGGTAAGTTGCAAATGCAATAAAGCAACACTAGGGGAACTGCAACTGCAAAACGAGATCTATGGCCAGGTCGCCATTTTTACGTTTTCCGTGGTTTTAGTTTGAAATATGCTCTGTGAGACAGGTAGCAACAATTTAAGGTAATTTAGCCTTGTGATTCTGACTTCGTGGGTACGGGAAAAAACGTAAAAAAGAGGAAAACAAAGGAGAATTTCATATGAGCATAGGCTCTTGTTACTGAGGGAAATATTACGTAAAACACGTGGGCACATTTAAAGGAGTGTATTTACATAAATCACATTAGTACGGGAAAGAGGAACTCAAGGAGATTGAATGAAACTGGGGAAATTCCAGCCACAGTCCGAGAAGCTTCCACGAAGGGTCCCTGAAATGAGAGATATGCACATTATACGCCAGTAATGAAATAGACAAAGGAATAATGAATTCGAGGCTGCACTGAGGGTGCCAAAGGAGTAATAAAGACTTAATACTGCCAATGCAAGAGGCGCACGGACATTAGACAAGGGTGATTTCTGGCTTTCTCTTTAAGCAAATATTACGAGACAAAAGCGTGACTGAAATGGGGCTCTTCCAGGCCACTTTACCTTAGCAGATTTTCCGAGGGCGCGTAGAAGGCAGTCCGTGGATGACTTGCGATTTCCGAGGGCGAGTTTCTTCCACGTGGTGAGATGCAAGGGCTTCCGTAAAGGGGCAAGGCGATGGGGACTCCTCGAAACTCCAAGCAATGGCGTGTGGGCTCGAGGCAGGCCAACGGTGGAGCGAACACTTGGAATGCGGTCGAGGGGCACGAGGAAACGTATACTTTGGAAAGGGCCACGTGGTTGGGATGCAAGGGCATCGATGGGGCCAGGTGTTGAGGACGTCTTCACTCCATATCTTCCAGCCCGCGTGTGTGCCGAGACCTCGTGGGCTTTTGCTTTTTATCCCCTCCTATGGGGCAGGGGGTGCGTCCAACACAGATGTTTTGACTCATTGCACCTGCTGCCCGCAGGGGAGGTTTTGGCCTGTAGGAAAAACACCCAAGACAGATTACTTTTGCCTCGAAGAAAGATCTTTATCAAAAAGGGGAGCGGCTTTAATCTTTTAAACCCTTGTTTTTAAGTCGATAGACAGATGGTCTATCGATCGGCCGGCTGGCAGTAAATGAAACACAACAGAACAACCAACAACAACAAAGGAGGGGGAGGCAATTTGCTAGCGAATTCTTGCTAATCATAATAATATATATATATATATATATATATATATATATATATATATATATATATATATATATATATATATATATATATATATATATATATATATATATATATATATATATATATATATATATATATATATATATATATATATATATATATATATATATATATATATATATATATATATATATATATATATATATATATATATATATATATATATATATATATATATATATATATATATATATATATATATATATATATATATATATATATATATATATATATATATATATATATATATATATATATATATATATATATATATATATATATATATATATATATATATATATAATATATAATATATAATATATATATATATATATATATATATATATATATATATATATATATATATATATATATATATATATATATATATATATATATATATATATATATATATATATATATATATATATATATATATATATATATATATATATAATATATATATATATAATATATATATATATATATAATATATATATATATATATATATATATATATATATATATATATATATATATATATATATATATATATATATATATATATATATATATATATATATATATATATATATATATATATATATACATTTGTCTCATCTTTATTCTAACGTTTCGTAATATTACCTTTATTACATCTTCTGGAAATCTGTCAATAAGCATCATAAAATTATAAAACAATCTTAAAAAAATAAAAAAAAGCAGTAAAAAGACTAAAATTTACAATTACAAACATATATTTAAAAGCTAAGACCGCCAACCAACCTTCAGTTTAGAGAGAGGAAGACTGAATGGCATGAGAGAAAACAGGCGACAAGTCAACTAAGATACAGTTGGATCGAAGAGGTTTGGGTATTCAACTGGGGAACTAGCTGTTTAATGAGCAACGACTCTAGAATGGATAGTTCGTGAGGATTTTGCATTTGAAAACCAGCTCCGCTCCACTCCAGTTTATGGAGGGAAGTGACCGAAATGTATGGTTGCAACGTTCATATAGTGTTTTATGGGCCTTTTTATCTTCATATTATACTGTAGTATTACAGTAAAAGACATTCATTTTTGCCCATTATGGAACATCAAAGTTTACGTCAGTTTTTCGGCTACAACCCAACTGTCAAACACATCTTTAGACGGTACGAATGACTAGTTCATGGTTTACACAAAAGGAAGAATCAGAAAATTTTTCTACAAGAATGCCTACAAGAACAAGTTTCTCCGAAAATATATGGTTTCACGCGTTGGACATCGGCTTCGGACCCATTTCCGGACTCCATCCGCACATTCTTCCAAGACAGAATACACGCCACACATCAAGACATCTATGTGATAAGTAGAAAAATAAGTGAGCTAGCCACATCGCTTCTCCTTATGTGCAGGAATGATGGTATGTACCGATATCTTTCGTATTTTGTGCTATCAGGTGCTGTTGAAAACAGTGAGACCCACTCCAGAAATTTGCGCAACAAATTAAAAAGACTGATTAGGAACAGCGTATGGAATAATCTTGGCCTACCCAATAATGTGCTGAACCTCTCTAACCATCCCCTCACCGAAGAAGAACAGTCTGACCGTTTTAAATCTTGGGGTATCATTCGCTCTAAAACCAGGTCCCGAGAGTAATCTTAATTTCTTAATTGCTTTTGATAAACATTTTTCAAAAAACAATTATGACAAAAAAGATGCTTGCCTCAAAGGCATTTTGCTGAATGCCTTGGAACAAAATAACAACAAAAACTCGCTCCCGAAAAGATTCCAAAATGCGATAGTTAGTTTAAGAAGAAGGGGGGATATTATAATCACAAAATCTGACAAAGACAGGAAAATAGTTCTTTTAAATAAGGAGACATACATCAATAAAGTTCAAGAACTTCTAAACGATGTGGAGACCTATGATAAATTAACAAAAGATCCCACAACAAATATTGCCGCCCAATTTAATAAATCAGTCAGAACCATAAGGGGCAATAAGAAGAATATAGAATTACTAGAGACATTCAAGATAATCTACCCCTCTCTCTCCTATTTCTACAGCCTCCCGAAAACACATAAAGATGGGATTCCTTTACGTCCCATAATATCTAGCAGGGGCTCTTTCATGTGTAAATTATCAAAATGGGTTGCAGACCTGTTATCACCCTTTCTAGTAACCTTCTCATCCTCCCACGTCAAACATGCAGAGGATTTTATAAAAAAATTTAATAGCTTAAACATCCCTTCAAATAACATTAAATTGCTCAGCCTCGACGTCGAGTCATTATTTACTAAAGTCCCGATCGCCAACGTGTTGTCTTTCTTAAAGAGGAAGTTACAACCTTATGAAGACCATTTTCCTCTTGGCATAGATAAAACTCTCAAACTTATCAACCTCTGTGTAACTAACAACGTGTTCTCTTTCAATGGTAATTTTTACAAACAAAAATTTGGCTGTAGCATGGGCAGTCCCCTATCACCTCTTTTACCAAACTTGTACATGGAATATTTCGAAACAGAAATTTTGTCATCTATCAAACCCCGTAATATGATCTGGCTTAGAAACGTAGGTGACATTTTTACTTTCTGGGACAATAGCTGGGGAGACTTTAATGAATTTTTTAATAGGTTAAATTCGCTAGTTCCGACCATAAAATTCAAAACGGAATGGGAAAAGGACGGAAAACTGCCGTTCCTAGATGTACTGATCATAAGAGAACAGAACAGATATGCCTTCACAGTATATAGAAAACCCACTTTCGCTGTTTCCTACATTAATTTCTTAAGCTACCACAACATCTCCGTAAAGATCACGGTAGGGTGCAACTTATTCCTCAGAGGACTTAGGATATGTTCAAATGGGTACCTAAATAAAGAATTCAACAAGATCTGCCAACACCTAACGCAACTGCTCTATCCACCACACATTATCGAGAGGGCTATTAACAAAGCAAATAAAATATACTATAGAGGTCCCACTCATAACAGACAAATAGATTTTAACAACAAAATAAAGCTTCCGTATGGTAAAAACATCCAAAAAGCCACCGAACAACTCAGGTCTAACAATCCCTTTATTTTTCATTATCCCAAATCCTTTGGGAGCTCGCTCATTAACGTATACTTAATAACAAAGGGGAAGAAGCTGGAGTTTCAAAGATACCATGCAGCAATTGTAATGACATTTACGTGGGGGAGACAGGTAGATTGCTCTCGCAAAGAATAACGGAGCACAAAAGATCAGTACGTTATGCTTCGGAGAGTTTGGGGATTTTCCTACATATCAGAGATACAGGCCATTCCATAAACTGGAGTGGGGCGGAGCTGGTTTTCAAAAGTAGCTGTCCATACAAAAGAAAGATGCTGGAATCTGCTATCATCAATCAAACCAACAATATGAACTTGTCAGGAGGACATTGGAAATTGGACGACATCGACGCTTTAATCCTCAGACCGCTTCTGAAGAAGCTGTTCCAGGGAACACGACTACCAGAATCGTCGCCAAACGGGAGTTAATGAGGCCAAAAACCACTAGGGAATTGTTTATTCTCCTCTTTCTTAGGAAACGGTCACCTGCATACCATCGGAGTCTTAATGCCACACCTATAATGCTTTGTATATATACCCTTGTAACATTTCATCTGTCCATACTTTACCAGTGAACAGGGGCACAGAAGGAAGTGCCCGAAATATATGGTTGCAATGTTCATATAG
This sequence comes from Macrobrachium rosenbergii, assembly GCF_040412425.1. NCBI lineage: Eukaryota > Metazoa > Arthropoda > Malacostraca > Decapoda > Palaemonidae > Macrobrachium > Macrobrachium rosenbergii. Next base: position 60,802,703 of record NC_089763.1, on the reverse strand, counting down.
TGTTTTATGGGCCTTTTTATCTTCATATTATACTGTAGTATTACAGTAAAAGACATTCATACATATATATATATATATATATATATATATATATATATATATATATATATATATATATATATATATATATATATGTGTGTGTGTGTGTGTGTGTGTGTATATATATATATATATATATATATATATATATATATATATATATATATATATATATATATATATATAATATGCAGGATGTTTTGAAATTAGAGCCCGCCCCCTCTACAGCATAAACTAAAATTGATATGGACAAAAACAAAAGTAATTCAGAACAGGTATTTATTTAAGTTTCTCTCTGAGTATTTAATATTTTGTGTGGCCTCCATCTGCCTGTACCACAGCCTGCATTCTTGAGGGGTATGATTTCAGCAAATTGCAAAAAAGCTGAAACTCAAACTCCATTTCCCTGAGCACTTCGGTCACCTCTCTTTGCAGGTCGTCGAGGTTTGGTGTACCATCATAGCTCACTGTGCGCGCTTCAACATGATCCTTTCAGATAGTACCAATGTTTTCACACACATTAAGGTCAGGGGAGCTACCTGGATATTCACTTATGAGAAGAAATCGATACCATTGTTTCGAAGCAGCTCCTATGTCTGAAGAGCCTTGAAACATGGTGCATTATCATGCAAAAATGTGACTTCTTCAACAGATAACGCATTTTCAAGATCTTTGAGGAAAGGAAATACTCCACCAGTAAGCACAGTTTCTCTGAAGTATTCGTCATTCCATGACTGTCCTTTTTCTTTGATGATCCACATTAACCGTTTGGCTGTGAAACAGAGAAAAATTCCCAGACATTCAGGAAATTTCTCAACTTGGCGATAGCGCACGTCATCGCTGATATCATCCAACTTTGCAGCCAAAATGATGTCATTTTTGTGATTTGGCTTCCTAACTGTGTAAATGAAGAATTCATCTGATGCAGCAACATGGAGAAAGTCAGCTTCATCCCAATCTTTAAGAAATGAATCACAAAACCATGCACGGTCTTCTCTTTGTTGCTGAGTGATGTTGGGCTTGCTGATAACATGAAATGGCTTGATACGAAATTTTTTCAACTTACGATATACAGCTGCCATAACTTCTCTTCTTTCCCGCTTTTGTTTCTAGTTCAAGCGCCAATTTACGTAAAGACTTTCTTGGTCTACCCACTGCCTCAGCTATGATGTCTTTTGACTCCTGAGAAAAGACTTCAGGCCTTCCAAGATTCTCACTCTTTTTGCAATGACAGTCATATGGATTTTTGTTCCAGTTTCTTTTAACAAAGGATTCATCTCTTTTAATGTATTTAGCTATCCAGGAACGTGAAATAAAGGATGCGCGAGCATCCCTGGCCTCTCTGAAGGTTATAGCCCGGTTTCTGTCAATCCATCTGATTTCCTCCGAGTCATTAGCCATGGCTGTATCTAACTCCGTCACTCAGTGTGAAAATACAAGAAATGTAAAATGAAAAATAGCTTAATAGAAACTTAAAATAATGTACTTGGAGATAGGTTATAGCAGAAAATTTCATAACTTTCCATTTGTTTTGTGGAGCAGGTGGCTCTAATTTCAAACACCTGGTAATATATATACTGTATATATATATATATATATATATATATATATATATATATATATATATATATATATATATATATATATATATATATATATATATATATATATACACATATACATATATATATATATATATATATATATATATATATATATATATATATATATATATATATATATATATATATATATATATATATATGCATATGTATATACACGGCTTCTCTTGCTGTATAGCTTATTTCTTATTTATTGAGAAAACATTCTTAGTGAGTAGGGGGGTAGGTAGACCCACAAGGATTGAAGTGACAGAGTATGATTTAGGAGCAGCCAAGCAACCTCTTCAAGGGCCGGGCCTTAATGGGTCTCAAGGGAAAACACCCGGAGCTCACTGTTTCCTTCTAGGTAAGATCCAGGCCTAATTAACACCCCTATCTTTTTCAGTTTACTGGTGAAGACTCTTTCCCCTTAATCCACAGGCATGTGCTGATGATGTAGCCTGAAGCCATGCCCCAAGCACATTCTCTACCTTAAAAGGGAGAAGTCGACAGAGATCGTCAGTTAGTCTGTTTCGGTTGGCCGAAGGCCCTTCCCGTTTGAGTATTGAGCCTTGTGCCAGGCTGCCACTCATTTTCCTGCACACTTGGAGGACTTTGACCTTTGAGCTAGACGTCACCACAAGACAGTTCACATCTATCTCACCTGGACAATCTTCTATCCAAGCATCACAAAGAAGTAAATTATGGTATGTCCTGGGATTCGAGGGTTAGTTCTAAGCCAGTCTACTTTTTCTCTGACTTGATATTTCTCTCTCACAATTCAGAATTTAATACAATCCCTTTTTCTTTGACTTTGCAGCAGGGTACTCATCCATGCCACAGCGTTCCTTGCTAGAAGTGCATAGAGTAAAGCCATTCCCTTACTAGGAGTGATTAGATCAATTCAATACCCTTGCTAGAAGTGATTAGAGTAATGCAACCCATTTAGCTTGTGTGTTAACTTGTTCTAAGAGAGATATAATTTCGTAGTAGTCTCATCTGGAATTATTTCACTTCCAGGAGTGTTGTCAGAGTTTTTTAGTAAGTAGACATTTTTCCTGCCGTCCTGATTTGCCTGAGGAATTTGCCCTACCCAGGCTGACACAACTATATTGCTGAAATTAACGACCTTTTGTATCTGATCCCTTTATGCACATCTTGATTTGTGCTAATCTCCAGTTCATCGATTTATTGTACGTTTACATTTTTAGTGAGATCTGCCACCTTTAATTTACTATTGTGTTCGTGTGAATAAAGAAGTGTTAAGAATCAGAATTTTCACTTGGCAACCTACCATTTATTATCTGCTTTTTTTCTGTTTATGGTCTTCCGACGGTCCCATTGCAAGGCCGTATTGATTAAAGTAGTGTAAATTCCAGGGAAAATCATAATATCGACGACCTTACCCAGCATCCCTTTGAATTAATTAGCAATTAGCTTCCTGCTAGCTAGGCTCGTAGAACTGATTGAACCTGCAAATTAAATCCTCGAAAAGGGCAAATCTGAAACCAGGAAACCGCAAGGTAATTATTATGATAAATAGGAAAGTGTAAATCAGTGAATAATTCATGCCACATTTGAAACTAGTGATTAAGAACTCATAAATTTCGTTCGGAAATAATTCTAATGTGAGTCTTGATTGTAGTGAAAATGATTTGTGTGCAGCTTAAGCTGGAGGCCTCAATTTTTTTTGGCAGGCAAACATTTCCCGAGTGTCGACAAAGCAGTGAGTCGCCTCCCATTCATCGGTAGTAGGGTTGAGAGTTTAGTTATTTGAGTCAGGGCTTTGCATTGCATGTTAGCAATCTTGCATGTGTTAGCAGTTAGGAAGTTAGCTAGTGTGTGATCCTTGAACAGTTACACATCGACAGAAAGTGCGCAACTCTCTCTGTTCGTGAAGTAAAATTGTAAAATTTACGTTGCTAATCACCCTTGCTGGCAACCAACGCCGCCACCATGCAGTCAGCCCAGACATCTTAGCTTCGCACACAAAAACATCCAGTCAAGTCCGCCTCAGCTCAGCTTTCATTAAGAAAAAAAAAAAAAAATAAAGAAGTCCTAGTCTCGTAGAGTAATTATTTGTGTTTTCAAGTGTTCATTGACTTCAACATACATTCGTGCATCTTCCCATCAGAAAAGACTCGTGTATTTCCTTTTGTATCTCGTAAATAAAGAGAGAACCTCGTGTGTTTGTTACAAGTGCTACAGCACTCAGCACCCAACTCACTTACTCAGTGACCTTGAAAATTAGCTGACAGACTCCCAGTGATTGCAGCTGTGAAATTAATGTAAACTTATACTTTTTTCCATCCGAGTGTTGTTCATTTTTACGTACCCTTTCTTTAAAAAAAAGCATTTGGTCACTGTCATATCATTAACTGTAACGAAAGAAGGAATTTTGTCACCATTAGTTCTGCTATTATCTTTTATTTACAAAAGTAGCGACTTCTGTTGTAAAGAAAGCAATCTATAATTACTCATTGTTATGTTTAGCTTATATCATTCGAGAGGTTTTTTCTTAGGTTATTCCTTGTTACCCATCACTGTTGGGAACATGTATCATTAAGTTGGGCTATATGAGTCGATTCGAATACAACCAGTGCCTTGGAAATAATCGAGTGCTTCGAGTCAGCAAACCCAAATTTACGTGTCAGATATTAATCTCTGGAATCACGTCGTTAATTTTCCTCTACGCCTTGGACAAGTGAATATAATTATTGCTTCAAGTAAAGCAAACCCACTTAATGTACTAGGCAGCCATTCACTGGGATTTTCCAGTCTCAAATATATCTCCCAACTGGGAAATTTATGAACTCATTCGTAGCCTATACTTAATTAACATTGCACTAATTTTATGATTTTTTTGTGTATTCCCCAAGCTGCTTATTCTCGTGGCATTGTTGCCTTGAATGTTATTTGATTAATTTTACTCTGTTCTAATTGAACAACACCTCTGCTCCATGTTACCATTGTGTCCGTGGGCAAGTTAAGCATTTCCTGTGTTTATACACAAATTTACGTAGCTGCCCTCATCCACTACGTGCCTTGAGTCCAAATAATAATACCTTTGCATTTGTAGGCTTTGACCCATGCATTGTGTAAGGTTAATCATACCTTTGCATGGTAGGCTTTGGCCTGTGCCTTGAGTTCAAATAATCATACCTTTGCATTTGTCGGCTTTGACCCATGCATTGTGTTAGGTTAATCATACCTTTGCATGGTAGGCTTTGACCTGTGCCTTGAGTCCAAATAATCATACCTTTGCATTTGAAGGCTTTGACCTGTGCATTGTGTTACATAATTATACCTTGGCATTTGTAGGCTTTGACCTGTGCATTGTGTTAAGATACTCACATTCCTGCATAATAGGTTCTGACCCATGCATTTTGTTCCAAATACTCACACCTCTGCTCCATGTTACCACTTTGACTGTGGGTAAGTCAAGCATTTTCTGTGTTTTCATACACAAACTTACATGTGTGCCCTCATCCACTATGTGTCATCTAATTATTGCTTTAAGCACTCAGCCTATGCATGACTGACTTGACAATTGGTTGCCTCATGTAAACTTAACCAAGCCGTTCTTCATGAACGAAGCCTGCTGTTCTTTGTAACAGTCCACCATTCCTTGTGAGCCAATCTGCACATTTTTGTGCCTTGCAAACCTATTGATTGCACTTGTGTTCCTTTAAATTATTTAGTTTGTCGGAACTCAGTCATATCTGCCTTTACATCTTGTAGTGTGTCATATCTCTGTTCTTCGGAATCTCATTGCTTATTCAGTGCCAGTACCATCCTTATTTCAAGGGCACTCCCATTCCCATTCCAAGTGTTACCATTCCTAAGGGACACTTCCATTCCAGTGGAGCCTTATACTGGCCCACTTTCTGACTTTGTTGGCATTACACCCTGCCCAGTTCAGAGTGCCATTTCCATTCCGTGCAAATGTCTGCACAGACACTCATTATTCATTCACATGTGCCTATAACGCACAGCATAGAGGTAATGCCTTTCCATGCAGTGCCACTTTTGCACTGCTAGCTCCTCCACAACAAATCATCTAGAGTAGTTGCAATATTCAAACTCTAGCAGCTCCACCAAAATGGCCATCTACAAGGAGGCAGCTGCTGTCTATGAGAGGTGTGGATGGAGAGCAGTCTATACTTGGTACAGTTTACAAGAACGTTTAAATGTGATGCTAACTGAGTGGATAGAAAGACACCCCAGGAGCCAGCTGGGGAGCCCTTCCGAAGCATCCCTCCAAAAGAGATTTCAGTAAGGCATATTGCTGTGTATGCAAAGCCTATGGGCACACCCAGAATTATAGAAAGTGCCCTGCAAGAACCACTCAACCAGTGTCTAACTCTGGTCCTCCTCCAGACCCACTGCCAGATAACCTAGGTGCAGGCAAGTTGTTCTACATGACAGAGCCTGAGAAAGTGCCAGAGTCTGCACCTGCCCCAGAGCCGTCTAGAATAGATTTCAGTGTCATTACTCTCTGGTTTTATGGCAATCCAGATAAAATAGATTTCAGCTGGATCAGTACCCTCTGGCCAGATGAAGACCCACTTCTAAGACCTGGACCTACCACAGAGCCAAAGCCTGAACTCTCTTCGAATCTTCCTTCTGGTGATCCAAGTCCCTCGCAGTCTCCATCAGGAGTGAGCGATTCTTACCACCCTGTTGTCAAGACATTGCCAGTGCCAACTGAACACACTGATCAGGGCAGTGCTCCATCCATTACGAACATCGAGCTCTTCCCTACTTTAACTCCTGTGCCTGGGCCTGCCTTAGTGCCAGTGCCAGAGCACGGCCTTAATCTCCCTTCAGGAGGTCTTGCAACATGTGGACCTGTGAAAAAGAAGAATAAATACTTGCACCCATAATAATTAAAATTGAGCAAATGCTTCATCTCTTCTCCTAAAAACATCCTCAGAAGACAAGATTCTGGTGGATGATTCCAACAACCGTAAAGACTGCATGGGAGCAGTTGTAAATAATTTACGTATTTCCTCATTGTTGCCCAAATCCAGGAACTGCAACGACAGTTAGCAGAACTAGGTGGCACCAAATCCAGGAACTGCAACTACAGGTTGTCACAGCAGTCACAGCAGCCGAAGTAGGTGGCACTCCCTCAGACCCCATTGCTGGCACTACCACTGTCGAGATTGTCGCAGCAGCCAAGGCAGTGGTTAGTATTGTGTCTGCTCCACCTGTTGAAGCAGCTCCCAATGGCACTCCTGGCTTAGGTCCTGAAGCCACTTCTGTGCCTCCCCAGGAATTGACCCCACCAATTATATTTGATATATTCAAGCCTAAGGGTGAATTAGAAGAGGCAGAGCCATCAATCAATCTAGTACTCATTCCCACAGTTGATCCTGAGGAAAATCTAACCGAGGTGAAGCACACTGTTCTCTTGAGAAAGTTCCATTTGGCTTATCTCTGCAACCACAAACCAAGTGCTTCCCAGGAGAACTGGAAGGCTGCCCAGATCAAGGGGCTAAGCCTCAAATGCTACAGCTGGAAGGTCAAGCACCTGAAACTCAAATAATGACAGAGCATAGGTGCTCTCCCAGTCCTGGGACCTTGGCCCAGTGCCATGTATACATTACACCTAGCCTTAGGATCCTATTTCTTGTATTGATCAGAGCATAGGTGCTCTCCTGGCCCTGGGGCCTTGACTCTGTGCCATGTATATATTACACCTAGCCTTAGGATCCTATTTCTTGTATTGATCAGAGCCACTGAGCTCTCATGGCACTCATATCATCTTGATAGAGCAATTCTAGCCCTTGATCCAGAAAGGATGTCTAGGGTTGTCTCCTACCTTAATAAGTATTGTTGTATTGAGAAAATTTGTTTTGTACTTTGCTAAGTCTGTTCTTTAGCCCAACAAGCTGAAAGACATGTCCTAGCCATCTTAGCATTTTGTTGCCTTTTATGCTACGTTTTGTTGCATTTTATTTTATTTTGTAGCATGTATCCTAGAGTAATTAACTCATGTGTATTTCAATATTTTCATTTTGATATATTTGTATTATTAACATACTTCATGTTGATGTACATTATGTCATGTAGATTAAATAATTCCTTTGTAATTTAAATTATTCTCTGCACGTAGCTAGTTATCATTTTGGTTCTGTATTAGCTTAGTTCTGTGTGAAATTCAGTAAGTTAATTTATGACCTTGAGTCAATAGCATTGCCAGTTCATTTTATTCAACAGAGTACCTTTAAATGAATGCAGTCACCCCTTATGCTAGTGTTAGGGATATTAGATTAAGTAAGCTAGTAAGCTAACTCCCCCTGGGATAAGCTAGGGTTATATCAACTTAGACTATTCTCATTTGCATTGGTAAAAACCCATCCTTCTTCTTCTTTTAACATGCTTTTTTCCCATTTGTATGGGGTAAACACGATGCCTTCTTTGAAGGACTTTGATTTGGCTTTGGGATAGACTGTAGTCTCAATCAGCTGCCCTGCCTGTCATCGCTTAGACCCCAGTAGTGTATGTACAAGTATTGTACCAGTCACCAGCGCCCTTTCTCCTAGCAGCGAGAAGTTGTTGCGCGGTTAGGTCGACAGTTCGAGACGTGTGAGGTGTCTGTTATGTTTTTAGGAGGTGTTGGAGTGGCTTTGTTTGTGTGTATTAGTCTGGAACACCCATTTGCTTTTAAGCAAACCTATCCATTGATTACATACATAATCCCAGGGTGTCTACATGGGTAACAAAGTGTCCGCCTCTCTGACCGGTCGGCTGCGGATTTGAACCCTCGCCACAGACCTCTATGAAGTCCGAAGCTGCTGCTCTAACCGACTTGGCCATTGAGGCTCTATTGGCAAGAACCCATCAAGAAGATATAATCAACGTAATTGATACCAGTGGCTCGCTAGTGCAGACCTTCACACCCCAAAGGGAGTGGGATGTCTACTTAAAGGGGGAGCTTCTACGCTGCCGTATTGCTTATTTCTTTAACGACTCAGAAAATATTCTTACTGAGTAGGGATGTAGGTGGACCCACAAGGATTGAAGAACACAGAGTACAATTTAGGAGCAGCCAAGCAACCCTCTTCAAGGGCCGGGCCTTAATGTGTCTCAAGGGGAAACACCTGGGGAAGCTGTTTCCTTCTAGCTAAGCCCCAAACCTAATTACTCTCCCCACTATCTTTTTCAATTTACTGGCGAAAATCTTTCCATTTAATCCACAGGTATGCGATGATGACGTAGGCTGAAGTCATGCCCCAAGCACATTCTCTGCCTTAAAAGGGGCAAGTCGACATTGATCATTAGATAGTCTGTTTTGGTCAGCAGAAGGCTCTGCCTGTTTGAGTACTGAGCCTTGTGCCAGGCTGCCACTCATTTTCCCACACACTTGGAGGACTTTGACCTTTGAGCTAGACGTCACCACAAGATAGTTCACATCTATCTCACTTGGACAATCTTCTATCCAAGCATCACAAAGAAGTAAATTATGGTATGTCCTGGGATTCGAGGATTAATTCTAAGCCTGTCCACTTTTTCTCTGACTTGATATTTCTCTCTTACAATTCAGAATTTAATTCAATCCCTTTTTCTTTGACTTTGCAACAGAGTATTCCTTGCTAGAAGTGCATAGAGTAATGCCATTCCCTTGCTAGAAGTGAATAGATCAATTCAATACCATTGCTAGAAGTGATTAGAGTAACACAACTAATTTAAGATGTGTGTTGACTCATTCTAGGAGAGATACAATTTCATAGTAGTCTCATCTGGAATTATTTCACTTCCAGGAGTGTTATCAGAGTCTTTTTAGCAAGTAGACATTTTTCCTGCTATCTTGATTTGCCAGAGGAATTTGCCCTACCAGGGCTGACATAACTGCAATGATGAATTTAATGACCTTTTGTATATGGTCCCTTTATGCACACCTTTATTTATGCTAATCTCCAATTCAGTGATTTATTGTACATTTACATTTTTAGTGAGATCTGCCACCTTTAGTTTACCATTGTGTTTGTGAGAATAAAGTAGTGTTAAGAAGCAGAATTTTCACTTGGCAACCTACCACTTATTATTTGCTCTTTTTTTCAGTTTATGGTCTTCTGAGGGGTTTATTGTAAGGCCTTATTAATTACAGTAATGTAAATTCCAGCTCCCCACAGAAAACCGTAATATATATATATATATATATATATATATATATATATATATATATGTATATATATTGTCAAGGATATATCTCTCCCTCCTGTAGATGCCCGTGCATCATTAATTTTGCAATGTAGTCTGCTATTCATTTGGCTGTTGGGCTGGGAAAATTGGTGGGCGACAGACGAAAACAAGCATAGTTTGAACTAGATCAGAGTTGTTAGCACCAGTGTATAGCAGTGTAGGAAGCACTGCCCATCACCTGATTCTGGGAGACAATAGGCCTCCCACTCTCAACCCCCTTTTCACCCCCATCATGTGATGTGGGAGCATTTAGGTATGGGGGGAAGTTAATAGGCATAGTGGGACTAGCCACCAGGTAGGGCCTTAACCTCTAAGTGATTAATAGCTAAGGATCCTTTCCCTCTGCTTTTTTGCTGGTGTATGACTCCTTGCACGTATGATTGGCCCAAAGTTCGAAACACAGCCGCTGTTGTCTGGAGGGATGGCGATAGAGACTCCTGTGACCTCGTCAGGAACGCAAGTGCTGCCTCCTCTTCCATCCTCTGGTTGAACTATCTTCGACAAATGGCCAAGTCGATTGTTTGGGCGCCCACAATGGTCATACAAGGTTCGTACGTTGCAAGTAGTCAATAGCCAGCCCTTTCCCTTCCACTTAAAAACCCCTTAAATTTCCCATTTCTTTAAACTTTAAATCCTTCCTCCACAAAGCAATCTTCCCTTGTTAAGAGTTCTGCTTCAGCCTCCCGTATCTCGCCCATAATGTGCCTCGAATTTCAGTAAAGATCCCGTGATAATCATCCAATTATCCCTTCCCCAGTGCAACTTAAGGGCAGTTTAGGCTAAGTAATACGAGTGTTTAAATTTTCTCTTTGTGTGATTGCGAGCACGTGTTCTTGTGTTAAAAGCCCAATCAATTACGATTCCTATACTGTGCTTACATGATTTCCTTATAATTATCTGCTGGGCTATGTAGTGGTTAATATTTAAATGTGCAATGAGTAACATATTATAGGGGGATTCCCTTTTCCTTCATTGTGGGCCGCTGTTCTAATCCAGGACCTCTCTTTCAGGAGAGACAAGCTGCTCCATCGCACTCTGTGTCCGATAATTTTGACTGCCTTTCCAATCCTGAAAATATTCCTGGACGCAGTCCGATCTCTGAAATCCGTTGTGGCCCCGCCAAATTTTATATGAATTATTTTTCCCCATCCTGGAGTTCAATCCTTCGCCGCAATTAACGAAGATCCTTTTAATGTAATTTTGGCCTAACCCAGGGTATTATTAATATAACGGGGATAAGTGTATTGTACATTGGCCCCTTATTAATTAGCTTGCTTGTTGCCAATCACTGCATTATTGCTCTCTGTATACATTTAATGAGCCTGCCCATTGGGTACCATTTTGAATTGTTTGTCTCCTTGTTTAATTGCTAAATCGTTGTAAATAAACCCCTTTAAATTGTACAAGAATTCTAATTCCAAATGGCGACCTTCCTCCTTTAATTGTAATTCTAAGGTAAGCTTCAAATAACTTTTCCTTTGCTCATAAACTGGGCGCACTTGGTTCTGTTGCAGTCATACATTTTAAATTTATTCAATTCTCTTCCCAACCAAGACGACCAGTTTATGACAATATATATGTATATATATTATTATAATTAGCACGAACTCGCTAGCAAATTGCTTCCTCCTTTTTTTTTTTCATTTACTGTCTGCTGATCGATATTTCGCATGGTCAGAATACAAGGGATTAAAACCGATTGTAGGCCACTCCCTTTAAGTAGGCAATTCCTTTTCGAGGCAAAAGTGCATCTGTCTGGCTGCTTTTTTTCAGACCAGCTGAAAATGACTCACCTCCCTATGTGCTGGACGTGCCCCCTACCCATAGGAGAGGTCATAAAGCGACAACCAGCCCAGGGCTCGCTCTCAGACGCGCGCTGGACGAGATGGTGTAGAGACGACATCCCAAACCACCGCCATGCCCTGGCCCAACGATGCCCTTAGCTCCTAACCACGTGGCCTTTCAAAGTATACTTTTCCTTCGTGCACTCCACCCTCCAGCCATGTGTTCCCTTCGATGCTGGCCAGACTGATAACCCACTCCATTTGCCTGGCGTTTTGTGAAGTTCCCACGTCTTGGCCTTTACGATGAAGCCCTGCATCCTACCACGTGGAAGATCGCACTCGCACTCGGAAATCGCCATGGACCGCCTTCTGCGCTGGAACCAAATTTGCCTTACGAGGGACCCTCTGTCATGGAATCTTCTTGGACTGTGTCTGGAATCCCCCCAGTTTCATTCATCCCATAGGAATCCCCTTCAGGATCAATAATTTACTTGCATTCCTCTCCCATACTAATGTTGTTTGTAAATATACTCTTGTAAGTTTACCCACGTGTTTACATAATGTTTTCCTTCAGTAGTAAGAGCCTTACGCTCATATGAATTCCCCCTTTTTTCCTCTTGTTTTATGTTTCCCTGGACCCACGAAGTCGGAATCACAAGGCTAAATTATCTGTAACTGTTGCTACCTGTCTCACAGAAAATATTTCAAACTAGATTGCTAGAAAAAAACATAAAAATGGCGACCTTTTGCCTGAGATTCTCGTTTTAGTGGTTGCATCCCCATTTTTTTCTGCTTTATTGCATTTGCAACTTGCCAGATCAGCTATTAGTAAAGCTAAGCTGGGTGCGAGACAAATTCCAAACCTGTTATCAAGAGCACAGACCAAGAGAGTTCCACATAAGTAATGTGTTTATCTTAGCAAAATATTTTTACAATCGTGACTGTTCCTAGGAATTAGAAATAGGGAAGCATGTATTCACTGAGAGAAGAGAACTGCCGTATTAGATTCATTAATGCCTGCCTTTCAGGATAGGTAGTTAGGAAATAACCAGTGCTAACCATCCTTTGCTTCGAGGAATAGTGCGAAATTCCTCTGTGTTAAAATCTTTGCCATATCTTTTGCTTCGAGGAATAGTGCAAAATTCCTTTGTGTTAAAATCTTTGCCATATTCTTTGCTTCGAGGAATAGTGTGAAAGAAATTCCTCTGTGATAAATTTTACTTCACATTTCGGGTTAGCGAATTATTATTTAGGCGCGAATAAATTCCCACGTGGGACAAGACGAAGTCAGCTTGCATTGCTGAAATTCTCTCAGTGTAGTTAAAAATCGAATTAAGTGTTAGGAACATGAAATTTGAACTTCGCTTCTAGGGGAAATTACTAGGTCATCTTACTGTTATCCTCTCAGACGACCAGAAAATTCTCCGGAGTCCCAGACGGTCTATAAATAGATGGGTTCATTCACACAGAATCTAAAAATAACTCCAGTGATTGTCAGACGACCTTTCACCTGCCGCCCCCCTGCCCATGCCTGCGTGTGTAACCTTTTTTTTTTCATTTCTCAGCAAACATTTTTCTTTGGGGTTTTCCCATTAGTAATTTCTAAGTCCTAAGGGACTAATCGTATTTCCAAGTCCTACGGGCAAACCAAATAAAATTCTACGTCGCACGAGGCGAGAATTCCTCAACCAAATTCCAAGTCCTAAGAGACTCCTACTAAAATTCTACGTTGCATGTGGCGAGAATTCCTCAACCAAATTCCAAGTCCTAAGAGACTCCTACTAAAATTCTACGTCGCACGTGGCGAGAATTCCTCAACCAAATTCCAAGTCCTGAGAGACTCCAAAAATTCTACGTCGCACAAGGTGAGAATTTCTAATTCCTGCAGGAAACCCAAAATCAAGTCCTTTTGAGACATTATATTAGTGTATTTCACACACATCTAAGCCCTTACGGGACTGATCATTCTAGTTCATTAGAACAACCTCCTTAATTTCACGCTACAGCCGGCCAAGTCCGAGCGTGACATAAAATCCAGCTACGTCTTCCGAGACGCATATTAAAATTCGTTTGCCACGAACAACCACGTCTTACTCAGACATATTGAATTTTAACAAAGTCTCCTCAGACTTACTGATCAACTGTCTTATTCAGACAGATCCATTCTCCTGCAGTCTGAACAATTGAGAGTTTCAGATTCCTGCAATTGAGTCTTTTCAGACAACCTGAGTCTTTTCAGACATATCCTATAACCGTTATTTCAAGATGGCTAATACCAGAGCCCAACAAAACGAGGACTTCAAATTCTATATGTCCGCTGGAAAGGACATGGGACTATCAGGGCAAGCTCTGAGAGAATGGGTTCAAGAACGAGTGGACGATGCCAAGGCGGAGAGAGAGAGAGAACGGGAGGAGAGAGAGAGAGAGAAAGAATTGACCAAGAGGCAGAGAATGAGAAAGAACGTGCAGAGGGGGAGAGAGAAAGAATTGCCCAAGAGGCAGAGAAGGAGAAAGAACGTGCAGAGAAGGAGAGAGAAAGAATTGCCCAAGAGAGACGAGAAGACTTAGAACATCAAGAACGGGAGAAGGAACGGCAGGAGAGAGAGAGAGAGAGAACGGGAAGATCGAGAGCGACAGCGCGCCCATGAGCTCCAGATGTTAGAACGACAAAATGCCACTCCACCTCCTGCGGCGGGAATGAGTGCCCTAAGCCAAGCTCACTAGGTCATGCCAAAATGGACGGAGTCCGAGCCTGAAGTATGGCTTGAAAGGGCCGAACGAGTCCTGGAGTGCTGCGACCTCTCCCCAGTGGAACTCTCCCTTATTCTCACTAAATTCCTGGGCAGAAAGGCCCTCGTTGCCTACCACGCCCTTTCGGCAGAAGATAGGGGAAACTGGGAAGCTGTACGCCAAGCGGTTACGAAGGTGTACGAGATTATCCCCGAGCGGTGGAGGAGACGTTGGAGAGAGCAGCTAAGAGAAGCAGGCCAGACTTGGTCTGATTGGGCGTACCATTCGGAGCGGGCGTTGCCCAAATGGCTCGAGTCCGAAGGAGCCACTAGCGCCGCCGAGGTACTTGAGCGGTTTAAATTTGAGCATTTCCTGCGCTACACCCCTCTTGCCCTCGCCACTCATGTAGTGGTAAAAGCCCCAGCAACACTCGCCATGGGAGGATCAAATTCCCACAGGAATGGGAACTCAGGCAAGCCCCTAACTTGCCATTATTTCAAGAAAACGGGGCATTCCTCCGAACAGTGCCGGAGCAAGAAACCGGTGCCTCTCTCTCCCGGAAAACCGCCCAATAACTCGCCTGTGCCCTCCACAGGGGCAGCGCGGAAAGACTTCAGCCAGACCTTTCGCATGGCATGCAAGGTTTATGCATGGGTGAAATGCCCGAACAATAATAAATCAAACACTCCCACCGTCACCTTGGCCGTCACAGATTCCAAGTCACTGGGCCCTCTTGCCGAAGGGCCCGTATATGTGACCCCTCCACGAGGCAGCCACCCCGCGTGCTGAGTCACAGCATTCGAGGACTCGGGCGCGCAAATCTCCCTCATACAAAAGGACAGAGTTCCCTATGGAGCTATCATAAATAGACGAAAACTCGTCATGATCGAGGGAGTAAATCAATTCAAAATGATACTCCCTACGTTCCAATTGAGAGTCACAAGACCTCAACAATCAAAAATTTGCAATCTTGCAGTAGCAAGCCATCTCCCCGGAGGTTATGACGTCATCCTGGGACAGGACTTTCAGTCCCCACAGAAATCACAACAATCTAGGGGTCCACATTCCCCGAATCATTTCTCGGGCGTGAGTAATCCTCCCCCGTTTCTCCCTCAGTCAAGACGGGCGCCCCTGGGTACCAGGAGGACGTGCAGTCCCTACCAGTGCCACCTGAGTACAATGTACAGTGGCTCCCTCGATTGGCTCCCGATCCAATTCCAGTGCCCGGCCCTGCCTCAGTGCCAGTGCCAGGGCCCCAATCGGATCTCCCTCCTGGAGATGTCAAATTCCTGCCGGTGCCACTTGCATGTACCGAGCAGTGCCAAGCTTCGTCCGTCCTGACCGACGAGCACAAGACACCTCTGATAGTGCCTGACTCTGAGTTAGTGCCAGCGCCAGAGCATCACCCCAATCTCCATTCAAGGGATCCAACTCAGGACGCCCTCTCTTCCCCCGGCCTGGCACCGCTACCAGCATCGGTAAGAGAGACGGTTCCTCTCGACCACAGCGGAAGCTCACCTGCAGGTGCGGCCTCGCAACCCGTGCCTGAGCTGGTCATTGATACCTGCAAGCCACTCACGCCGCCCCCGGCCACCTCCTCTCTGCCTCAGTCCGTCGCTGACACAATTGCAAGTCAGGATTCTGCCATATCTTACTTGGCCGATGAACTACAAGAGCTGCGACAGATCATGGTAGAACCAGCACGGAAAACCCCTGCGTCAGCAGGCCCAGGTGGCACTCTGTGCCGCCCTCTGGTCTCGGGCCCTCCGCTTCCCCAGCCGAGGATGACTGTCCCATTAGGAATGGTTCGAGGTGAAATTACCACGGGCGTGGGAAATTCCTGGTAGTTTACGAAGAGCTCTAGAGCTCCCCTGGCACCTGTGCCACCATTTCATTTTTCGAAGGTCTTTGCACCTCTAATCCAGAAGGGGATGTCAGGCCCTCCTCTATCTTCTTCCATTCCTCAGGAACTTCTACCCCTTATCATTCTCTATTAATCTTTTCTTAAATAATCACCACAAGAGACAATTAAGTACGGGATACCATTCCCCGCAAATGTATAAAATAATTAAGAATAACAGAGTGGGAAGTGGCACGCCCTTGCGCCCATACCTTGGCACAGGGCATGCGTGTCAGCTCTTCCTGAAGGAGTCGCGCCCTTCGGGTGCACTTTTCTCGCCCTGGGGCTGAGGTGATAGTCTGGGCCGTAATTTATAGGCGAAGGACGATAAATTCCGGCCTAACACAATAAAACCCTCACTCTTTCCTTAGCTCTTCTGCCAATATCAATTACTCTTTTAGTTATTTATTTATCTTTCCTTTTAATGAATCGTGAGTCATAGACTCTTGCCCTTGTGATTTTAAATGCCCCTTTCGTAAGCTCTGAGAGACGTGTCCCGCCCTTCAATTGCGGTTACGTTTTCATTCGTAACATCCAGTTAATTTCTCCTTTTAACATTATTATTATTATTGTTTTTTTTCTTTTCCCCTTCCCTTCCTTCTAAGAATTCTGTTTTGTCCTAGACCCCACGTCTTTTGTCTGCTCACCCTGTCATAACATTGAGTGTCTATTTATAGCTCGTACCCGAGTGTGGGCAGTGGACACATAAAATTAGCGTAGTTTAAGGTTAGCGAATTAAAACTCGCGAATACTTTCGCTCACCTACAACTGCCAAAATATCCCAGAGTAAGGGTCGGGTTGGCGAATGAGGTATAGTCCTTACAATATCACGTAAAGGGGATGCCAGTTACAAAAATAAACGCTGTTTTATCATTTATACAGCCTCTTCAAGGCAGACTGTACTAACAGCATGCATTTAGGGGATGTCTAAAATTAAGTAACCATGTATTTTAATTCTTGAACAACAACCTTTCTTTTCATTTGTTTGCCACAATTAATTCACATTGTTCGAGTCACTTTATAAAGTTATCACTGTGTAACCAAATCCAAAGTAATTACTCTTTTGCAAGTGTTGAAATTACCTTATGTCCTGTTAAAGAAATTTGTTCCAGTATGTTATCAACAGTAATGCCGCAGTTTCATAAATCCTTAGGAGTAAAGTTCATTGCAAGGCAGAATGTAGAGTAACGTAAAGCATTTGCCGCTCATTCTTGTATATCGATGTTCACACCCAAATGAAGGTGTATACATCATCTTGAGTGGGGAGCTATTATAATTAGCAAGAACTCGCTAGCAAATTGCTTCCTCCCTTTTTTTTTTTATTTACTGTCTGCCGATCGATATTTCACACGGTCAGAATACAAGGAATTAAAACCGATTGTAGGCCACTCCCTTTAGGTAGGTAATTCCTGTTTGAGGCAAAAGTGAATCTGTCTGGCTGCTTCTTTTCAAACCAGCTGAAAATGACTCACCTCCCTATGTGCTGGACGTGCCCCCTGCCCATAGGAGAGGTCATAAAGCGACAACCAGCCCAGGGCTTGCTCTCAGACGCATGCTGGATGAGATGGTGTAGAGACGACACCCCAAACCACCGCCATGCCCTGGCCCAATGATCCCTTAGCTCCTAACCACGTGGCCTTTCAAAGTATACTTTTCCTTTGTGCACTCCACCCTCCAGCCACATGTTCCCTTCGATGCTGGCCGGACTGATGACCCACTCCATTTGCCTGGCGTTTCGTGAAGTTCCCACGTCTTGCCCTTTACGTTGAAGCCCTGCATCCTACCACATGGAAGATCGCACTCGGAAATCGCAAGTCATCCACGGACTGCCTTCTGCGCTGGAACCAAATCTACCTTACGAGGGACCCTCTATCATGGAATCTTTTTGGACTGTGTCTGGAATCCCCCCAGTTTCATTCATCCCGTAGGAATCCCCTTCAGGATCAATAATTTACTTGCATTCCTCTCCCATACTAATGTTGTTTATGTAAATATGCTCATGTAAGTTTACCCACGTGTTTGCATAATGTTTTCCTTCAGTAGTAAGAGCCTTACGCTCATATGAATTCCCCCTTTTTTTCCTCTTGTTTTATGTTTCCCTGGACCCACGAAGTCGGAATCACAAGGCTAAATTATCTGTAACTGTTGCTACTCATCTCACAGGAAATATTTCAAACTAGATTGCCAAGAAAAAACATATATATATATATATATATATATATATATATATATATATATATATATATATATATATATATATATATATATATATATATATATATATATATATATATATATATACATATATACTAGCTGACCAACCCGGCACTGCCCTCGATAACTCTAAATGACAACCGATACACTAGTGGAGCTCAGTGGCTCTCTTTTGGCAATCTGGAGCTATCTACGCCCACGACTTTCCTCCATGGACCTGTTGTAGGTTGACAGTTTTCCTTGGTAGGGGAGTTGGTCGAACCAAGCCTGAGGAGGACATTGGAGTGCCAACCGGTTCGGCTTCTTTGAGGGATGGAGCAGGGGCATTCATCACAGGCTCTATCCCAAGTCATTGCAGATGCTTGAGTTCATTGGCCAGTTGAGGTATGGCAGAATCCTTACTCATACTCACATCTGCTGAGAACTGGGAAAGAGATGTTCTGGGGGGTGTGGGAGGCCTGCAGGTTGCAATGACCAGCTCAGGCATGGGTTGCGAGGCCGCACCTTTGGGTGAGCATCTGCTGTGGCCGGGAGAATCTGTCTCTCTTACCGGCACTGGTAGCGGAGCCAAGCCGAGAGAAGAGAGGGGATCTGGACTGGGATCTCTTGAATGGAGATCTGGGGCGTGCTCTGACACTGGCACTGGCACTAAGGTAGGGTCAGGCACTGGTATAGGATTTGGAGATTGCTCGCCGTTCGGGACAGACAGAGCTTGGCACTGCTCAGTGCACTCAAGTGGCACTGGCAGAGATTGAGAGTCAATTTTGAGATCTCCAGGAGGGAGACCTATTGGGTGCCTTGGCACTGGCATTGGGGAAGGGCCTGGCACAGGACTGGGCTTTGGAATCTCCTTGGATGGAGGTGGCCACTGCACAGAGTACTCAGGTGGCACTGGTAGTGGAATGAGTGCAGGCTCTTGAGAAATACTCATGCCTAATGAATTACTTGAGGGGCTCGGAAACCTGGATTGTTCTAATTTTGATGGAGACTGAAAGTCTTGTCCCAGGAGGAGGTCTTAACCTCCAGGAATGTAGCTTGCAAGGTTGCAGACTTTGGATTTATGAGGGCTCGTGACTCTCAACTGAACAGTAGGAAACATCATTTTAAATTGATTGATACCCTCAATTGTGATGAGTCTACTTCGTTTAATGTTAGCTCCATGGGGAACCTTGTCTTTCCTTATGAGGGAAATTTGCGCACCAGAGTCATCAAATGCCTTGACCTTGCATGCGTGGTAGCTACCCTTAGGAGGTGCCACATATATGGGACCTTTGGCTGGAGGGCCCAAAGACTTAGAATTTGTAACTGCCAAAGCAATGGCAGGTGTACTTGATTTATTAGGGCATTTTGCCAATTGGGCAGAGTGCCCTTAAACTTTGCAAGTGGGGCAATAACTCCTGCTATAATCTTTGCTTGGCACTGCTCGATTCGAGGAAGCAGGCCCTTTACTTTTCATCCAAGAACCATATGTGGCTTGTTGGGCCATTGTCCCATTTGAGGACTTAGAAGGATTTTCTGGCTGAGTCTCAGCCTTGAAACGGCACTGTTCAGTGGGGTGCCCTATTCTTTTGCAATATTCACAGACTGGTTTCTTTGGGGCTTGCCCATTTTTGAGAGGTTACTGAGAGTTGGATGAGGCAGGCAAGGAGGATATAATTTTCTTTCATACGGATTAAGATGAAGATGATTTGTGTCCCAGGTGTCAGCCCAACGACAGCACTCGACCACCATCTTCGGTGCCTTCTTGCATAGATGAGTGGCGAGAGCTGGCAGGGCATAAAATAAGAAGTCCTTGAGCTGGAAGAGTTCGAGGATGTCCTCCACACTAGCAGCTTAGAGGGATTCTACCCATTGTTTTAAGGCCTGGGTCTTTTTGCAGAACCACTCAGACCAGGTTTGGCCTGATTCTTTGGGCGTATTTCTCCACCTTTTCCTCCAGTAGTTCGAAGTTATTTCAAAAGCCTTTATGATGTCTCGGCAGACCAGGGTGAGATTTTCTTGCTCCTCAGATGGGAGAGCATTGAATGTAATAGTATCTTTCCCTTCAAGGTGCTGCCCCAAGATCAGAGACACTTCTTCAGTAGAAGGCTGATAGGTTGTCAGGACCTTTTCAATATGGTCGAGCCAGGATTCCGGCTCAGCTTCGTCCCATTTCCTTATGAGGGTGCCTACACTGCTGAGGGTTGAATGTGGAGAGGGTGTTGGTGCGTTGCGCATGCCTTGGGCCACCATTGTAAGCTTGATGAGCTCTTTCTTTCTCCCTCTCTTGCCTTTCTTTCTCTTTCCCCTTCCTTTCTTTCTCTTTCTCCTGCCTTTCTCTCTCTCTCTCCTCCCTTTCTCTCTCTTCCCTTTTCTCTTGGGCTATTCTTTCTTTCTCCTTCTCTTGCCTGTCTGCCTCTTCTCGCTTCTCCCGAGCTATTCTCTCTTTCTCCTTCTCCTGCCCTTCTGCCTCTTCTCGCTTCTCCTCCTGCCTTTCTGCCCCCCTTTCAGCCTTGGCATAATCTATTCTCCCTTGGACCCAATCCTTCAGGGCTAGTCCTGACAGTCCCATGTCCTTTCCAGTGGACATGTAGAACTTGAAGTCCTCATTTTGCTGGGCTCTGGATGTCGTAGACATCTTGTGATAAGGCTTAATCAATACGTCTGAAAAGGCTGAAACTTCAGGGTGTCTCGAAAGACTCAGGGATTCTGAAAAGACTCAAGTTTGTTCGTGATGAACTAGTTTCAGTATGCCTAAGAGACTCAGTTGTTTGTGATGAACAAATTTTAATATGTCTGAATAAGACTTAGTTGTTTGTGATAAACAAAATCTAATGTCTTGAAAGACGTAATTTGGATTTTAATTTCACGCATGGACTTGGCCGGCTATAGCGTGAAATTAAGGCATTCTGGAGAACAATGGTTTGTGCATGTTGAATGTGGTTAATTGGGTTCCTGAGAACTTAGGGTTTGTGCTAGATGAGTGATTTGGAGTCTTGTACAACTCAAGGTTGTTCTGATGAACTAATGCACTATGTCTAAGAGACTCAAGGTTGTTCTAATGAACTGGAATAAGCAGTCCCATAAGGACTTGGATTGTGTGAAATGCACGAATATAAAGTCTTGAAATGGACTTAGATTTTTAGCAAAAGGGTTAACACAAACCTTAAATAATGATTTGTAGAGAATTGTTGGAGCTGGCAGATGCGAATTACAACTACAGGCTAATGTAGAATTGAATACTGCTTAATATGCTTTTGAATTTATACTTGCTCACATAAATAGTCGCAATGCCTGAATGAATGCTTATGCTGGCGTCGCAGCATAAAATTGCTCTGGGCAAATAGGAAGCAGTTGCTTCTAAATATACACAATTAAATGCGTAAGTGAATGATTATGCTGGCAGTTGCGGCAGTTAATATGAAATTGTATTGCTCTAGGCAGATAGGAAGCAGTAGCTTCCAAATATACGTAATTAAATGCATGAATGAATGATTATGCTGGCTGTGGCAGCAATTATTATGAAATAGTAATGCTCTTGTCAATGAATGATATGCTGTCGGTTCAGCAATTATCATAAAATTATATTGCTCTAGGCAAATGAGAAACAATGTAGCTGGCTTCTCAGCCAAGAGAGAGAGAAAAAAAAATCCATAAAATGCGATGAGAAAAGAAAGTGTTTATTTCGAAAGCCCGATATTAAAACTTGGTAGAATATGGGGAGTAGCCTACAAAGAAAAAATATGTTAAATTTACCATGCACGCGCAAAGTTGTAGTGCCAAGGATATTTTACGTGCTTAAGGGGGAAGAGAAAAAATTATTTACTTTATTCTAGAGACCTGATTTGGCCACGTGAGTGGGTTAGGGACATTAGCATGTGTTCGCCCCTCTGCATGCAGAGAAACAACAAACAACTAAAATGCCGCCTCGGCTCAGCTGAACACCTGGCCGAGAGAAGCTTTACGCAGATTTAAATGAGATGACTGAAAGATTTCGGAAGCTTTTCCTCTCGTTTAAGAGAATGAATGAGTGGCGCCTCTTTTCTCACGGCCCATTTACTGGAAAAAATTGAATGGAATGGAATTTACCATGTGCGTTTCTTTTACAGATAATCTAAACAAATGCAAGCACTAACCAAGATTTTCGGCTCGCGTGGCCTGAGCAAACTTTTACGGATTTGTGAGATTTATTCGATAAGGAAGAATAATATCTTTGCCTAGTGAATTCCTAACCTCTACGAGAGAGAGAGAGAGAGAGAGAGAGAGAGAGAGAGAGAGAGAGAGAGAGAGAGAGAGGGTGAAAAATCCTAGTTCCAGCGATACGAAAATTGCTGGGCTGGGTCAGACCACGTGGGCTGTAATGTGTGCCTAACTAGGATTTTCGAATAAAGAATTGTCCGAATCACATGGAAAGATCAGTACTGTTTCCTGTTACACTCTTGTTAGGATTAGTCGTTATTTTGTTGGAACATATTATGATTGTTCCCTTGTTTCTCCTGCCCAAAAGTGTTTTTGTTGAGGTGGTGAGTTGACGTCTGTCAAGGCGTGAGTGACAGAGTGAGACAGGTTCTGGAGGGCGGATCGACTGATTCTCAGCAACATGCAGTCAAGAACACAGCAGCAGCAGATTTTGGAGTATCACCTTGTTGATGGATGTGGCAGGTGTTGGTTACCGCTGGGGAGAACGTCAGTACTGTTGCTGACCGAAGTAAGACTCTTGCACGAACTCAAAACAGTGAGTGAGTATATCGCTCCTAAAGCCATAAAACCGATCGTAAAAGTTGGAAGCAGTGGTTTTGAGATTAGCTTAACCAAGTCATGAGTCAGCACTGCCAAAAAGCTAACATCAGCCAGCTCTGTAACCCCACCTTCAATAGAAGGCGTTTTCATGGAAATTCCAGGAAATTGGGGGCTGGACAAAGTGATGTGCTTCAACACCCTCTAATCAAACATGCTAGGGAGGGGTCTTTCACACCCCCTCCTAAGATCATCTCCAATCAAGTCCTCTAAGGAGAGATTTGAATCACACCCACTACAGTCCTTCCCAATCAACTGTTTGAAGGGGAGGTCTTGCAGATAAATCCTTCCAATAGGACTAGAAGGAGGTGGAGATTTCAGATAACAAGAAATCCAGGGGTTCAACAGACTGGAGAGCAACAGAAGAGAAGGAGATTCGAGCAGTGTCCACCTGGGAGAGCATGTCTCCCCTCGCTTTCGTGTTCCCCTATAGACTGAGTCAAACTAATTTCTCAAGAGTGATGTGATTTCGTTTATACCACTGTAATACGTTAATTTTGTACTGATCTTGTTAGTCTTTTATAATTCAAAGTTCATTATTAAAGTGAAGAAATTACAGAACTCGTCTCTATACGTCTCCCTGAGAGATATCAATACTTTAGGATAATTTATCTTCAAAGAACAGACATTTAAGAAGAAAGAGAGGCGCTGTGGACACACCTAGAGGAATAACGAAGGTAAGAAAGTGGAAGACTAAATAATACGTAAAGGAACGCATAACAAAGATTGGTGGCAGCTTTAAAGGATCCAGAAGGCGAGACGAAACAAACGAACATTGACAAAATGATCAGTGCAATTATTTAAGTTACAGTGAAACGAAATTCTACAAAACGAACTTAGATTTATGACAGCGAGCAAATATTATATGAAGAAATAAAATCCTACAAGAGAGCGTCGAGATCAAAAGTAAAAAAAGAAAAACAGTATTGGTGTGTTCGGAAGAAACAAAAACATTTAGAACTGTTTGCGTCAACAAATTGAGCCAGACCCCGACAACCATAACAAGAACAGTGTTGGTGACTGAAAACAACGCAGAGAATTTTTAACGAGGCTACGACGGCGAAGACCCACAGCGAAAATACAACTTGAAGGTTTCGCGACAGCAACAGCCGTAGTTATCGAGAAATTAAATTACAGTTCTCTCTCTTTAAATGTGTGAATAAGTGAAGATTTTTTTTACATAAGATTGAAAATTAAGAAAACTCTCTCTGGTGAATAAAATTCTTTTTGCTTAAATACCAATATTACTCTCTCTCTATGATAATTAATTATTTAGTAATTAATTTAGATAGGGAATTAGTTAATCTTTTTTCGCTCTGTTGGTGATGAATATTTGAGAAGTTATATATAAATTTGTGTACTCATTGTGATGAATTTTTGATGATATGATGCCCAGTTTCATATAAGAAATTTTTTTTTTGTGTATTGAAGAATTTAAAAGGTTAATTTACTTGTGCACTTGAACTCAGTAGAGAATTTAATTTTTTTCACTGTGACAAGTTGACAATGCAAAGAGTGTTTGATGAATTACTGAACACAGTTGGACATTCACAATACGATTTAAGACCGTCGACACTAAGGCATAGCCGAATTTCAAGACTGAATTCCCACTCCGCTGTAGTGCAAGGAAATACTAATAATAATAACACAACTAACCAGAACCAATATAGTGTTAATCATTCTAATACTACTAACAGTAAAAGTAATAGTAACAAAACTAATAATACTCACACCTTACATTTTCAAAATATGAATCAAGCGGCCGTAATAACAACAGCCACGCGCTTCTGTGGACAGGTGGATGATTCAAATCCTGACAAAAGTAGACTCGAATCCTATACTGTAAACCATTGGCTAGCAGATGCAGATAGTCGTATAATTTCAGGGGGAATAACAGATAAAAGAGCTAAAACAAATGAAGCCTTGTTGCTTGTCAGCTCAGAACATGGAGATGCTCATAAACTTTGAATTCCACAAGTTTTAGCAAACTTAATGACTATGTGGAATTTAAAGAAATTTGTTTATCACTCTGGGAACCAGTAAATAAGACTGACAGTTTATATAACATAACTAAATTTCTCAACCCGCAATATAAAACAATTGCTAATTTGTAGGCTACGCGAGCGTGGAGAATGCAATAGAGAAAATAACAGAAGACTTAAAGAAAACAGGCATTACTATAGGAGATAAGACTCAGTTTGGAGATAGTGCCAGCAACTTAGCTGAGCTGAGATATGTTTTAAATTACTTGTCATTTGAAACAATACATAATGCCCTTGGAGAAGAGGAAAAGAAGGCTTTCAGAAAAATATAACTTGATCCCCAGAAAACCATCCTTCAAACATTGACGACAATGAGAGAAGAAATACAAAAGAAAGAGATAAATCTATCCAAGGAATTTGTGGGAACAACAGAAGCACAGAATGAATGGAAAATCAGAAATAATAATCCTACTTTTAAAATGAATAATAAGTTCTATGATAATTCCAGACAAATAGGAAATAGGCCAAATACCTTCCAAGGAAAATATGCCCAAAATACTAAAAGAAAATGGAATCCAGATCAGAAAGGAAGATACAGTCAAGCAAAGAGTGGACCTCCCAAACCTTATAAATATGGTCAAAACTCAAACACAAATAATTCAACCCAAGTGAACTATTCCGCTCAAGGAGCGAGACCAAAA
The DNA here is from genome assembly GCF_040412425.1 of Macrobrachium rosenbergii. Taxonomy (NCBI): domain Eukaryota; kingdom Metazoa; phylum Arthropoda; class Malacostraca; order Decapoda; family Palaemonidae; genus Macrobrachium; species Macrobrachium rosenbergii. The sequence continues at coordinate 60,776,765 of NC_089763.1, read as the reverse complement.
ACAGCCTGTGAAAACTGCGGGTATACAAATCATACTACAAATGAGTGCAGAAGGCCTAGAATCTGCACGGTTTGTAAGAAAGTAGGACATTTAACAAAGAATTGCTGGTTTAGAACACAAGAAGGAAATAAAGAAATAGGTGAATTAAGCAGTATTCGCTCAACATCAAATAAGTCTTCAAGTCAATGACAAATTATCCCTACACATAATACCAGAAGAAAGTCCCTTCAAGAAGATAATATAAAAGTAGAAGAATTAGCAAAAAGGGGAAGTGAAGGTTCATCCACACTATCCTATTTGCAGAGTAAGGAAGTTGTATTTTCCATGGATGAAGAAGAAATAATCAGAAAGGATTTACCTATCATTAAAGTTCCAATACATAATAAATTATGTACTGTACTTATGGATTCAGGTAGTACTGTGAGCATAATTAATAAACATACATTAACAAATTACTTAGGCGTTAAAGAAACGCCAATTCAGGGTCAAAGCAAAATAATAAAAGGAGTAGCGGTAAACAGATTAAAAGTTTAGGAAATGTGAACTTAGAAATAGACCTTTCATCACATAAAACTGCTGAAAGTTTTATAGTTCTAGAAGACAGATTTTTTCCTGCACAGGTGTTGTTCTCATTTAATTTAATGAAGAGATGTGGAATCATCCTAGACTGCAGAGAAGGAAGAATTAACCTGAAACCAGGTAATAAAAGGAGCGTATGCTTTACGCTTGAAGAAGAAAAGTTTCACCCAAATCTGATCAATTTGGCTGAGACGACTTCAACAAGTGAGAAAGACATACATAAAAGAAATTATCATCTAGAGAACAATCCAAATAAGATGGAAAGGATTAGAAAAGAGGAATTCCCACAATTGCAGACTAGAAACGGATGTGCACATCCAGAAATTATATCCTCCAAAGAAAAAAATGACCGAGAAATAAATAATGGTGATCCTCAAAGTTCTGAGTATGAAGAAGAACAAGACGTCTATGATGATAAATATGCAGAGATAAATACAGATAGTTATAGCAATGTAGTAATAAGTGTGATAATGAAAGGAATTTACTAAATGAAGTATTGTTGTTAAACAAAATAAATAAAGTAGATATAAATGATATAATAGCAGTAACTGAAGAAAATAGTGTAGAAACAGAACATTGTTACTTTACAGAGATAAAAGATGAAGAAGTATGTTGCGTAAGCACTGCTGATGATAATAAA
>NC_089763.1:60728046-60770546 GCF_040412425.1 Macrobrachium rosenbergii | reverse complement strand
ATATATATATATATATATATATATATATATATATATATATATATATATATATGGAGAGAGAGAGAGAGAGAGAGAGAAGAGAGAGAGAGAGAGAAACATCAAGCTGCAAATGTCATTGGTACTATGTGTTGGCATTAACTCATCCCCACCAAGAAACCGATTGGCATATTTAAACACGAATTTTTATTACATCACCGTGACATTTTGTTATTCATAAACATTATGCGGTTTAATATCCAATTCGCTCTACTTCGGGAATATCACCGAAGGGGAATTATATTTGATAAATGATTCAGTACCTGAGAGACTCAAATGTCCGAATTACGTATTGACGACTTCAGTCAACGTCAGGTATCCCTTCGGCTGTCACAAACATTAAACTAAAATTTTCGTTTAATTTCCAGTTCGCTCTACTTCGGTAATATCACCAAAGGTGTATTATAAGAGTGCCGTGCCCCTCCACGAGGTCCACTTTGCCGGCCTCAGTCTTATTACCAGTGAGCCCCTTAAGTCCTCCTCAAAAGCCATTCTACCAGTGGCCTAGCTGGCATTCCATCAGTGGGGGAGCCTAGGTGGGGCCAAGATATTTTTGGGGGGGCCAAAGAAAATTACACAAAACTAATGTACCAATTCTGCAATTGGTAAAATATACTATTCTCGAAATTTTATATCCATGTGAAGGAAGGAAAACAATAGTATTAGTAATTAGAAAATCTATATTTGAAATGATAGAGCTCAATTTTCAATTAATTTTCAACTTTTACCATATGCAAATGTATCAAATACTGTAATGTTAAATTTCCTCACAACCTTATATTCAACACTAGCCTAATTTCTATTATCAATTTTTAATTTTCAACTGTAGTATAATATCCTTGTCACATAAATATATAAAAATAGTGCATATCATCAATAACCCAAAAGACTTATGACCCTCCAAAATCTCTTCAAATTTTAACCTGTTCCATTCCCTCTTCTTAATCTCCTCTCCTGGATATTAACTCTCAGTAGCAGTAGCAAATTGCATTGCATTTATTCAAAGCAGTAAATACAGTTTCAATCACTTCATACACACGTTGATAAGATTAAGTTGGATCATAATATCATGAACAAACATGTCATTTGTGTTAAAAACCTATAGCTATAATTCTGCTTTTGACCACCAAAGGGTTACAGTCTAGCAACAAAGGGAATTTCAACTGGGGGGCTAAGCATCTGACTGGTGGGTCCCAGGCGCCCCCGGCCCCAGTATCGACGCCACTGCATTCTACGCCGAAGCCACCTCTTCTACATCGTTTGAATTCTCTCACTGAACTTCCTACTTTATTTTCAAGTGCCAGTGTTCCATATCAGCCTCACCTTTGTCAGTGCAGTGTTACGTAAATTCCAGTGTGCAAGGGATTACATAAAATCGTGTGTTCAAGGCATCTTTGGCACCCTTGTCCGATGCTTATTTCACTGTGCCCCTGCTGGCCTTTGATTTGTAAATCTCTCCGTTACAGAGGGAGTGTTAGCAGTGGAATCCCTCTTTGATTGTGCCTTGCTCGTCGTGAACCCAACTACGCCTGTATCAGCAGCGTCACAGAGACGGACATACCTTAGAAGCATTCATTTGTACATAACTTTGTTTTTTATTTAATTCCCAGGTCTTACATACCTGCCTAAATATCATTTAATTTTCTGATTGTCTTGCTAATGTAAATATGCGTAATTTTAAAACTTAGCCTAATTTGTTTATTTACAAAATTGCCTTGTGAGCAGAGCCCTCAGCTCAGTAAAAAAAACCCTTTTTCTTTGTATATTACGATTACCTGAATCAACTGCTGTTAGGACCAAGGAATTTTCATGTGGTAAGTAAAGTAAACACATTCTGTCTATAACTGGCTCATGGTAAGCATTCCCCAGGATACAGTCGTAATATTGGCTACCTCTTTTGCCCAGATACTCGCAGTCTGCAATTACAGCTTGATACTTTGCCTTCTCGGAATATTGCAGCTACCAGCCATTAGCCATACTAAGGTTGGAAGCAATAAAGTAACGAACTTTATTGCAAAAATCCGCGAGCTCACAATCAAAGGAGCTCCACACGGTACGTACAGTGGTATATTTTAATTTATGTTAGGATAGGAAGTAAAATTGTGACTGAAAATATCATTAGGGAAACGCTAGACCACGTGCATGCAATCCAGGTATAGAGAAGAGAGAGTTATTAACCTTTACACAAGCTTTTGATAGCTACTGCATGATGGCTTGCATGACTTTCACATAGGCAAGCTAGGAAAAGTGAAAAGTGAATTACGAAGTGTTGTAAAAGGAAATAGTATTCATCCCTGTGCTATCCAGACAATTTGTCGTCTAGGGATTTTAGCTAGGCACATGTTAGAACCCACGGGGGTTACCCAGCAATATTCGTATCTCTGTAGTTAAGATTTTACTCACTCTCTCTCTCTCTCTCTCTCTCTCTCTCTCTCTCTCTCTCTCTCTCTCTCTCTCTCTCTCTCTCGTAGAGGTTAGAAATTTGTTAGGTAAATATATAATTCTTCCTTATTGAATGAATCTCAAAAAAAAAGGAGTAAACTTTGTTCAGGCCACACGAGACAATAATCTTGTTTAGTATTTGCATTTGTTTAAATTCCTCTATAAAGCAACGCACATGGTAAATTCTATTTCATTCAAATTATTTTCCAGTCAGTAAATCGCACTATTTCATTCATAAACGCAAGGAACTTCCCAGGCAAGAGAAAGAACCCTAGACTTAGCCCAAACAATTTCGTTCGCTGGCCTCCTCTCTCGCTCTTTCAGGAAGGTTTTTTTTTTAAATTTTTGTTATCGTTGGTGTTAATCTTTTATTTTGGTTTAGAGTTTTGCTGTGACCACGTGGTCCCTTCACGTCGTTCCCAGCCTAATTTTGGTAAAGCCTTTGGGAACAAAATTTTTTCTTAGTTGGGTTCCCCTATAAATAAGCCTTAAGCGATGTAATATATTTTCATAATCATGAGGTCATCTTGTAAAATCCCCCACACCATCATTTTCCTCTTGAGCCAGGTATGTGTACCTGACAACCTTGAGCTGTCAACCACTGAGCCAGACACAACAACCCCACGTGTTTCTCGAGCAAAGTAAACATACCCTTTTCTGGTCATGTGCAAAATAGTCTGAGTAGGGTGAAGAAATTTCGTACGCACGTGAAATTAGGCGAATGACGCCCGTGCATGGTAGAATTAAGTTTTGTACTTACATCAGGTTGGAGAAAAGGGCTCTTATCATTGTAGGGGAAATATGCACATTTATCAGCGCAGACTTTGTAATTTATTCGTCTGTTGATGATGAACCTGCATAATAACTCTTATGAGCATATTTAAAGGTGTACTTCTAAAACAGCTGTCTTTTAAACCACCAATTTGTACCCTTATGTGAACCTTACCTCTTCTGCACCAGTACCCAAGTGTCTATCACCACATTTAAAAAAAAATTTAATTTAAGGTTTATGCTACATCTTTTTTTTTTTTTTTTTTTAAAGTGTTACTATGCTCCCTGAGTTCCCGAACCTAACCTGTATCGGAACGCCCCTCAAAATCCCATACCATTAGGAAACCAAAACCAAAAATCAGTTCCCTGCAAACAACCACACCCTATGAGGCGAACCAAAATTTTCGGGAATGGGCAGACACTCCCTGAACCAAGATTCATGCTATAGCCAGCCAAGTCCATGTATAAATCTGAAAAGTCCCACGGGACAAGCCAACTCCGTTCCTCGTGAACAAAAATTTCTTACGTCCTCCAGGACAAACCCCAGACTTTTGGGAATGGGCAAATGCTCCCTGAACCAAACCCTTAACTTCATGCAATAGCCGGCCACATCTATGCATGAAATAAACTCAAAACGTTCATCTTTTGAGACATTCTGAAAGTGTTCAACAAGAACAAATTACATCTTTTGAGACATTGTAGAACTGTTCTTCAAGAAGAACCTTGAGTCTTTTGGACATACTGAATCCATTCATTTGAACACCCCTGAGTCTTTTTAAGACATGCTGAAATCCATCCATCACAAACTTTGAGTCTTATTCAGAAACACTGATTCTATTCATTTTGAACCTGTTCGTTTGACCAGCCCTGAGTCTTTTAGACATTGAGACCCACTGAAAACTGAGTTCTCTACAAACAATCCTGAGTTCTTCTGAACCCACCCCCTCTTTTCTCCCGGACATTATCCTACACTGCCTCTAATACCTGCACCATGCAAGCTGAGGATTATAAAGCATTCACTGGGCTTGGGGTGGGGCTGGGATTGATGGAACAACTCTTGATGGACTGGATCCAAGAAAAGGTGGATGCTGCCAAGGAGGAAAGGGATGAAAGGGAAGAACAAGAAAGAAAGGAAAAGAGGGAAGAACAAGAGAAAAAGGATAAGAAAGAAGAACAAGAAAGACAGGATAAACTTGCAAGGGAAGAACAAGAAAGAAAGGATAGGATCAAACGGGAAGAAAAGCAGTGGGCCCATGAGCTCCAGATGGACCAAACTGGCACTACCAGCTCCTCTCCAGCCCCTGGCTTGTCTGCACTCATCCAGGCTCACACCTTCATGCCCAAATGGTCCGAGGCCGAGCCCAAGGTGTGGCTTGATAGGGTGGAAAGGGTCCTTGGAGCGTATCCACTTGCTCCCGCAGAAGTTTCTCTGCTCGTGGGAAAATACCTCAGAGGAAAGGGTCTAGTTGCCTTCAATGCCCTCCCTGAGGATGATCAAGGAAAAGTGGTGGAAGTGTGGAAGGCAAATGTTAACGTGTATGAAATCACCCTCGAATGTTGGAGACAACGCTGGAGAAGCCAGATAAAAGAAGCAAGTCAGACCTGGTCTGACTGGGCATACCAGTCAGATTGGACCCTCAATAAATGGTTAGAATGCCTAGGGGTCTCCTCATCAGCGGACATCCTCAAGCGGTTCAAAATAGAGAATTTCTTGTACTACACCCCTTCTGCGCTTGCCACCCACATCTGTGAGAAGGCTCGGACAACCCTAGCAGAGTGCTGTTGCCTTGCAGACACGTGGGACACACATCACACCCATGCGAGCTTGTTGGGACGAAAGATGTGCCCTCCTTCTTTCACCTCTGGCATCCCTCTGCCCAAGAATGGGCATTCACAGAAGACCCCTGTTTATTCTTATAACTTTGTGATTTAACTTCTTGTAATATTTCCTCTCACCGCTTTGATAATTTTTTCCTCTTTTCTTTCCAATCTCTTAATTTAATATTTTCTTGGCAATCTTGCCCATTCATGAATCCTTTCTTAAAACCTTATAAACGGCTCCTCCTTTTGCTTTGCTTCCCACTCTGCTAATGCAGAGTACAATTGCCATATTCTTGAAACACTGTCAGTCCTTTGTCTTCCTTTTCATGCCTACAAAGGCATGGTACATTTTAAACTGAATATAACAGAGCCATCAGTCCTCAACTGCATGAGTGCCACTCCTGGCACAGGGCCATTACAATCGCCATTGGCAGATGCTCCTGCCAGAGGGGTTGTGCCCTCTGACTGTCTTTTAATGCCCTTTGGGCTAAGGAATGAACCTAGCCATCTCTTATAGGCTGAGAAATGTAATTCTGGTATATTAATCATAACTTACTTACTCTTGCATCTGTCACTTATTCTCCTTGTAACTTACATCCTGAGTCCGTGATTTGAAAAGCCCATGTAAAGTACATGGGCTTTACACACTTGCCTGTCCTTCATTGTACTTAGCTTCATGCTGCAAGGCACCCATGTTGTTAGTGCCATGTCTGGAACTGTGCCGTCACCTCAAGTAACATGGCAACACCTAACTAAAGCCAATGTATACTTTATTATAATGCCTCATCAAGGCAAACTAACTGCATGTCTTTGACTATGTAAAAATTACTACTAAAAGTTAAGTGCATGGTTATTTTAAGATTTATCTTGAGGAAATCGCTTAGTTATTGTATTTTATTATTTACGAAACCTTCCACGTATTTGTAACAGTTCCTGTTTGAAGATAACAATAGCTTATAATTTATTGTAGTTTGATAAATACGATAATTTACTCATATTTCTTAACATATTCCTGTTTAAAAGTAACAGTGATTTAATATTAAAACCATTTCTATTACTCTGCTATTAAAGTAAAACACTGAAGTCACTGTCAAGTAAATTTTGCAAATCTCTCCTATGAAGCAGAGAAATTTAGTTTAATAAAAACACATGAATGCCGTTAAAGAGAATTGCTTGGATTGGTAGACATCTGCCCCTGAATGAAGGTGCGGAATGTCAACTTAGGCAGGAAGTTCCTATATCTTCCCAAGCAACCCACCTTCCAAAGCTTTAATATAGAATCTTAAATAAGAAATACTGTGCTTTGCTTAGCACCACCCGACAAGAAAGGGCAGGAAATATTGGCACCTCCCTAAATCCTTCAATTGCACTCTGCTTATCTTTCTCTCTCTCTCTTTGTAACATGTGACTGCATTAAGATTCTTTGTTTCAGAACGCTGAGCCGTGGGAAGATTAATCTTGGCCAGATGAGGAATAGAACTGGTGATACGAATTAAGAAAGAGGCGAAGGCCCTGTAGAATCATGCGGTCTTGATTGACCACGCGGTGACCCTGAATCAAAATGATGCGCACACATAGAGGAACGACGCCAGCCCCATCTGGACAGGAAAGATTCCTAATTCTGGAACTGAGGGCTTAAAAGGACTGACCCTAGGAACGAGAGGTCAGAGACATACCTGGACGCAGTTGAGTCACAGCCCTCTCCTATGCCTCCTACCTCCCTCAGAGTGCCATGCCCCTCCACGAGGTCCACCTTGCTGGGCCTTAGTCTTATTGCCAGTGAGCCCCTTAAGTCCTTCTCCAAAGCCATTCTACGCCGAAGCCACCTCTTCTACAAGGTAAAGTGCTCTGTTTACAAAGGTTCTTTCATTCAGTCACATAGTTTGAATTCTCTCACTGAACTTCCTACTTTATTTTGGAGTGCCAGTATTCCACGTCATCCTCGCCTTTGTCATTGCAGTGTTATGTAAATTCCAGTGTGTAAGAAATTACATAAAATTGTGTGTTCAAGGCATCTTTGGCACCCTCCGTGCTCCTCGTTCTATGCTTATTTCGCTGTGCCCCTACTGACCTTTAATTTGTAAATCTCTCCATTATAGAGGGAGTGTTAGCAGTGGAATCCTTCCTTGATTGTGCCTTGCACGTTGTGAACCCAACTACACCCGTATCAGCAACGTCACAGAGACAGACATACCTTAGACATATTCATTTATACATAACCTTGTATTTTACTTAATTCCCAGGTCTTACATACATGCCTAAATTTCATTTCATCTTCTGATTGTCTTGCTAATGTAAATATGGGTAATTTAAAAACTTAGCTTAATTTGTTTACTTACAAAATTGCCTTGTGAGTAGAGCCCTCAGCTCAGTGAAAACCCCGTTTTCTTAGTGTATTACATTTACCTGAATCAACTGCAGTCAGAACTAAGGAATTTTCATGTGGTAAGTAAAATAAACACATTCTGAGTCTATAACTGGCTCATGGTTTCCCAAGTTAACATTTCCCATATATATATATATATATATATATATATATTAACATCGTAATATATATATATATATATATATATATATATATATATATATATATATATATATATATATATATATATATATGTATATATATGCATGTATGTATGTATGTATTATGAACATTCTCTCCTACCCACCTTTCATGCAATAATTTAAAGTGAAAGGACTAAGTAATTCAATAAGGTCAATTTAGTATGATTCACTGTAAACAAATTCGCCTCTACAACCTCTCACCACTGCATTTTGGGGGAAAACCCCTTTCTTGTCCAAAGAATTCCGGGCGTGGACCCGACCAGAAGAAGCATCATGAGTTGAAGCTAGCCCTGTTGGAAAATGTTTTGCAACTTTTTTTTTCTTAATTCACCAAAAATTACTAAGCAGAGATACCTAATTTTTTTTATTCAGAACAAAAGCCAAATAAATTGCCTTTCTTTTGACATATAATTCATTATTATTTGCTTGGTGCGATATGAGAAAGGGCAGTGAAACAAAGGCAAAATGTACAAACGAATTGTGGGTTATAGGTGAGTGACACCTGTTGGTTACAATTTTTTAAAAAATTGCAAAAAAATAGGTACACTGGAATGTCTAATTTTTATTGACATGATGAGAAAATTCAATACTTTTTGTTTCCAATAAATTCCGCTGACTGATGAAGAGGTAGAAGACTAGGCGCTTGCAGCAATTCACTTAATAATAGGAAAGAAGCAAGAAGGCATAGAAAAGTAGTCTAAATATTTCTAATAAAAAAAAGATGTATGTTAATGAATGAGTTCAAATTAGAACCTGGGAGAGAGAGAGAGAGAGAGAGAGAGAGAGAGAGAGAGAGAGAGAGAGAGAGAGAGAGAAGAGGTGGTGTTAAGGAAAAAGAATGAGGGAGAGATAAAGAGAGAGATGGAGAGAGAGAGAAAGAGAGGGAGGAAGGGACAGTTTATAAGTTGTTATTCACAGTTTTCCCCAGGCAGCGCCAGGTTGGTCAGCTAATGTGTTTATTATATATATTATATATATTTATATATATATATATATATATATATATATATATATATATATATATATATATATATATATATATATATATATATATATATATATATATATATATATATATATATATATATATATATATATACTATATATATATATATATATATATATATATATATATATATATATATATATATATATATATATATATATATATATATATATATCCAAGCAGTGGTATTACAGCCGGATATACATCAATGAGGAGGAGGACATAAAGACTTGTTACAAAGGGTCAATTTTATTCCTGATGTTTTGTAATGTCTTCATTACATTTTCGAGGACTATAGAGTCATCTAAGAAGTGCTTCTCCAGGGAGCACATATAAATGCCTGCCGCCCCCTTTTTTTATGTAAGGTATACTGATGATACCTTTGCCCTTTTTAGATATAATTATGATGCTGGTTCCTTCTTCAGTTTCTAAATATACATCCCAATGTTAAGTTTACCCTGGAAAAAAAATGAGAATCAGCTTTCTTTTTTAGGCGTCCATGTTCTTAAACTAAATATTTTTAACACCACGATTTTTAGAAAAAGAACGTTTACCGGCATAGGGTAAAATTTTTATATATTTTTTTTCTTTTATCTTAAAATTAATTCTGTTTTTATTCTCCTCCACAGGTCTCTAACGCTAACTTCTGATTGGTTTCTATTCCAAGATCGTCTTTTTATGTAAATATTTTAAAGAAAACTGCCTCCTGCCTGGACTGGGCTTTAAGATACTTTGCACGCTTCTAGACAAGTACTTCTCCCTGAAGCCTACATTTTATAATGTTCCTAAATTGAATTTTTATTCTAAATTTCCGTTTTAATTTGGTGATACTTTTAGGGAAAACTTTTCACAACACTTCCAAAATAAGTTTGGAGCCATTAAGGTCCACCTGATACCTGCTAATCCTCTTACCATCGGGTCGTTATTTAAATACAAAGATCGTTTTTGCCCTCCAGGGGTGTGTGTGCATAGCTATATGTGTCCTAAATGTAATTTAGGAACTTATTTTGGATACACCAGGAGGCTTCTGAAGGTACGCATAGACTCTCATCGTAGAGTGAGCTATAGGACAGACAGTAAAATTCCAGACCCAGAGTTTTCTAATCCTAGACATCATTTGAGAATGTGTAAAACTTTTATTAAAAATAAGGAGTTTTCAGTTTTCCAGCAGCCATGAATTGACATGTTTAGAATTGTTAATGGTTAAAGGACTCGTCCCCTTGTTAAACAGCCAAACCACTGCCGGCACACTGTACCTCTCTAAAGGGCCTCATAGACGATACGATCGCTGGATCGGGTCATCTGAAACAGAAGTAAACCTCACTGCCTATGGTGTTCTCCGACCAAAAGTGTGCAGAGTCCGTCGGCCTCTCCGACCAGCTCGCAACCTGCCGTTCGTGGCTTCCGTTTTAGTTCAGGTGGCCCCGAAGCCTTTACGTCTATTCCGTGATCTCAGTGTTTACTTCAGTTTCAACTAGACACTGAAAGGGAAACATGACTGCTACGTCCGCAGACGAGGAATTCTGGGAGGAGTCTATTGAACTTCATAGGCAATTTCTTTGTCTGTGGAGAATTAATTAATGTAAGGATTATTCCCATGAAGGAAAGCGAAATGAGGCATATGAAAAATTAGTTGACAAATTACAGAAGGAGCAATTATATATATATATATATATATATATATATATATATATATATATATATATATATATATATATATATATATTATATTGTAATTTTTTTAAAGCTGGGATCTTGCTAGATCAATGGGGTATACTAGGATGATACGCAACTTACCTTAATTGCCACAAAAATCTGGACTCTGGCCTTGGGGACAGCTAAAATTATAAACAAAATACGCCTGAGAGGCTACTTCAGTGGGGAAGATTAGATAAACTCTGGGGTTTACCTTATTTCATTATATTTACAAAAGAAAACACATCAAAAGAATGATAGCACAATTCTGGGGTAATGAGGCAAAAACACATGAAAGGAATTTCCTGGAGGAGGCAGATTTGGGATCCGACTTCAGAGTTGTTGATAAAGAAGCAGCGAGGGCCACTATGCACACGAAGTGACAGTTCCACAGAGGGGTAGTCATATCCTGCAATCGAACACTTACAGTTATTTAACTGGGACTAACACTGTGATGAGGGTATCGAGGAATTGCATGGAAGATGCCTAGACTGAACTTGATTCCCGTGACTTGAACATCAAGCGATTATGTTACTCTTCTCATAAATGCTTTGCAAATTAAACAGCACAAAATATAAGCAATACAGGTCTCACTGTAATTATATCACACTAGGAAAGGAAGCACAGTTGGAGAATAATAGGGAACGTGGCTGACGAAAAACCTTAAATCCTGGTACTTTACCTTTCTCTTTAGGAGTGGAAGTTCTTATGAAGGCCAGCGAAGGAGTGAATTAATTCACATCAGAAGTTACCTTTTACTGCCAGCCACGTGTTTGAAATAGGCAGTGGACAGAGCTAGGGACGGAGCTCTGGAGTCTGTGGCGCTGTCGACAATTCTGAGCGACTGCGTCTCGTCCAGGACTCTTTTATAGCGTCGGAAGTTACAGCTTTTCTTCCTAGATGGCGTTGTGATCACTCTGCCCACGTGAGTGTGTGTGTGTGTGTGTGTGTGTGTGTATTAGTACCGTTGTTTAAATTACATTGTTATTTTCCGTACATAAAATGAAAGTTTATGATAATATTTTCAATATATTTCAAATTTCCTTGTATAAGTAAAAAATTTTGTGTACAAGAGTTGAAAATTATGCTCTTACTTGGCTACAGAAACGTAGTTTTGAGGGCCTATTCTGCTTTAACGGATCATAGACCCACTGTATATTAAACTATATATATAGGTCTACCACTAGACCCTGTACCCCTTGGGAATTTTTATAGATTCCTGTGTACCCCTAAAAACTGACGATGAAAACGAAAAACAATGAATTGATATTTTGGTATAATTTTATTATGAAATCTGTTTGTGTAGAGTAAAGCTTTACTTACTAAAATGAGGAAATAAAGAAAAATGACATGATACTGTGCAATCTCAGTGCAGATTACATCATGTGTTGTGCAGTACTGGCTATTCACTCAGATCCAATGTACCCCCTGAAGAGTACAAATGTACCTCTGGGGATACATGTATCCCAGGTTGGGAGCCCCTGCACTAGACTATGCAAGATGCTGTGTATACAACATAGTTACTTTTTACCTTTGTAAACTCGTGTTGCATAATCGAATAATTGCTTTACATGTCTCTGGGATTATATGCCCCAAGGAACGACTTGTGGCGCGGAAGAGAAGGGTGGCCAGAAACCTCTCGTACAGTGATACTGGTTGTCTCATACAAGTGTGTTTTTTATTTCTATAAAGGGGGGACCCAAATGTAGTAATTCCATGTTGGTCTGCTCGCCCATTCTCGGGTAATTAAACTGGTTGCCAGGGTAAAATTTCAGTTCATTGAACAAACAATCGTGAGATAATTCATTTCTCTTCTGCAACCATAATTTAATCCAGGTTCTCCTTTTCTGCTGGGACTTTCCAATTTATGTTGCAAGAGTGCTTTCTATATCACTGAGCGGAGCCGCCATGTTCTCGCTCTACCAGGTTTCAGCAAACTGAAGTAAATCTGAATGTCCCCAGTCCATAGGCAACACAGATACTGGAGTTAGAACGGAACCTGACCCGCCGGTCGTGTCATCTATGGGGTGCTTAAGTCGTTCGTTTTATCTTCAGCCATAACACTGATACTGAAAAGATTGGCCCAGCTCTGCTCCTTTTTGCATTATATATATATATATATATATATATATATATATATATATATATATATATATATATATATATATATATATATATATATTTATATATATATTATATATTTTATGTTTTTTTTTTTAAGTTGTCCATTTTAATTGTTCCTTCTAATATTTTAAATTTGTAATCATGGTACAACTTTAATTTTTACATTTTAAATTTACCTGTTGTGTTTAACAACTGTCGGAAACTTCCCCTCCGACTCACTAGTTCTAAGTCGAGATGTTAGTTGACTTGCAATAATCTGGCCTGAAGGGTAAATACCTGCAAACATCAAACAGGTCCAGCAAGATTCAGTTATACAGTTTTATTACAAAATTAGACTATTTAAATTTAACAAACACAGAACCAACGGACCATGAGGTCCACGACAAAGTACACAATTCAAATGAAAGAAAAATTCGCGACATTGACCAAAAAAGGCTACAGTTCTATTTTTATATTACTTCTGGATCATTAAGCAATAATTTGGATAAACTTTAACGACGTCAAGTCGTGTATGACAAAAATACAAAGAGATTATATAAGCACACTAAGTGAACTGGCTTTTGGCTGAGAAATTGCGAGAAGTGTACGAGACTCCTACCTGTGCTGTTTACAGTGGTGCCCCCAATAAAAGATAGCAGAGTGCACTTACGCATGATTCCTTGTAACCTCGTATTGCTATACAAATGTTTTATATTGGATATTCTGTTCAAATTCAATCTTTATTCACTAAAAGGTGAGTTCCATTAGTACATGTGATACTATTTATGTAAACAATCTTGATGTTAAGATTTTTTCTTGGGTATTTTCACAAAAAAGGGGAACGAAAATTCGGCTGCCTGCTTGCTACTCCCCCTTGCTTATCCTGAACATTGTGAAGGATTGTCGGGAAAAAAAATGGATCCAATTTTTTCAAGACATTCTCCACACCAGAAATTCTGGCTGAACAGGACAGCAATGGGAAGGTTAGGAAGGTGAGGCTCAAAGGGTTTGAGTTCATCATGGCCTGCATTCTAAATCTTTGGGCTATCGCTGCCCTTCTTTTCGGTCTCGCTCGCTCACTTATAGAGTCTAACTGTTCAGTCTCGCTCGCTCACTTATGGAGTCTAACTGTTCAGCACGATCAGTATATTGTTCTGCATCACCCTGTTCGAGTTCATCTTTCACTTGAGAACTAACAATTTCTCCTTGCTCACTTCCCACACTCTGTGTGGTGTCCTCTTTCCAATTCACTTCTTCGATTCGTTAATCAGCTGTCTCTTTGTTGCTTTCTTCATCAACTGTCATTGTTGTAGACATTCATCTCAAGTGGAATAATATGCTCCACAGCTCGCAGGCTTTCTTTTCCTTCGTAGAGGACTTTGACAGATTGTATGACTCCATTGTTATTGGGATAAATTGTTACAATTCTGCCCAGTAGCTGCATTTTCTTTAATCGAGTTTTACCAAGACCAGATCTCCAACAGCTATTGTTATCTTAGTTCCCTGTCGGAAGTCATGTCTCTGCTATAATAAGCTAAAGTACTCCATCTGCCACCGTTGTTGAAAGATTCTCAGGGTGTCGGTGAGGCAGAAATACTGATGCCGCATCTGCTTTGACGTCAACATGTGATACATATCCTCATGCAGGACAAAAGGAAGCATCAAATAGATGTAGGTCCTCGAATTAGATGAGAAGAAGTAAGAACTTCGTTCTGGCGGTTCGGTTATCTCCTGTATACATAAGAGGCCTGTCATTCACTACTGCTTCTGCCTCTTTGATTATTGTTTGGACCTGTTCTTCATTGAAGACTTTGTGTCTGAACGATACTTCTAGGGTGCGTTTCACAATCCCTATTAGATGTTCAAAAAACCTCCTTTTCATGGAGCTTGCGGAGTCTGAAAGGTCCACTGAAACCTACGTTTGCACAGGAACTGTTGAGCGTCGTCTTCGTTGTAGATGTCCTGTAGGAAGGTACTGGCAGCATGGAAGGTCTGGCGGTTATTATTGTAGATGCTACAGGGCGTCCCATGCGTTGCAGCAAACTTCTTTAACATCAAAATAGGTGTGTCAGCATCGAGTGTCGAACAATAATCTAAATAAACATCGTGGCTGCTCACACAGGTGACTAGCAACACTTAGCCTACTTCCCCTTCCACCTGCAGGGACCGGTGTGGTCAATGCTGATGTTGGCAAATGGATGTGCCATCTGGGTTCGTGTAATTGGGAGCGGTGGGGGAAGTGGATGGCTTAGGGGGGCCGGTTTGAAGGCTTTAATACAAGCTACACATCTGCCTACCACCTTTTTCACCAAACATCTCAGTCCTGGATACCAACATTCCTGGCAAAAAGTAGCTATTAGTGAAATCACGCCACAATGCATGTTTAGCATGTGTAAGTGTCTCAGATATGACTGTACTAATTTCCCTTTTGCAGGTAACAAGATTAAATGATCTCTATTCCCTACAGCATTCTTTATTCTATTTCTTGAGTATATTATGCCGTCAATCAAAACTAACACTAATTGGTTAACAAAATTAATTATATTACTGGACACTTTAGATCCCTTTTCCAAATAACTATAAACTGAATGAAAATGATGTCTTTCTTCTAAATGAACAAGTTTAAAAAATGGTTTAGTATTACTTTTTATGAATTTCAACACATATTTCATTATACCCAGCAAAACACTAAATTCAACGACACTCGCCAT
Organism: Macrobrachium rosenbergii; assembly: GCF_040412425.1. Taxonomy (NCBI): domain Eukaryota; kingdom Metazoa; phylum Arthropoda; class Malacostraca; order Decapoda; family Palaemonidae; genus Macrobrachium; species Macrobrachium rosenbergii. Next base: position 60,755,393 of record NC_089763.1, on the reverse strand, counting down.
TATAGGCCAGATGTCTGCTGGTTGTATCATAGCTACTTCTTCCTGTAGTTCATGGAGGGCAGCAACAACTTGCTAACTAGCCTGGTTTTGCGAGGCTTCATCTAGTATCTGTGGGGGATTGGCAGGACCTTCACTATGAAGAAACGTGGGTCCTTGGTGCCACAACTGGCAGGCTGTTAACTCTCTCAAACTAGTCCCTCGGAAGACTGGCTGGATTACTTTTGGCTGGCACATGATTCAGAATCATCCCACACTCCTGTAGAATAGAGTTAGCTAGAGCAGAGTTACCCTATTAGCTATAAACACATTCTTATTCTCCTTGTTGCTATTTACCTAGGCTATAGTGACCTTGCTATTGGTCTAAATCAGAGCTGTATTGACTTTTAACAAATTCTACAAATCTCTAGCTAACCTAATTCCTAACAACAAGGCTAAATTCCTCTCTTAAACTTCAGCTTATGCACATTAACAAATTCTTCTAAGATTTTCCTAGCCTCTTTCTGTTTTTCTGTGTCCAGAACATCATCCCATCCTATACCTTCTTCCCATAGTTTCTGTAAAAACAATTTTCCTCAAACATATATTGGACTTGTCAACCACAAGGGATCAAAATTAGAGACCAACAAGGAAATATCCTACGTTTCTTGGGAACTCTGTCGGCTGACAACTCCCTTATTCCCTTGAAAGGTTTCACGCTCTCTTGATCACTATTTCTATCCCATAACACTCCTAACAGAAAGCTCAGTAGGTTCTTCAACTCCCACCCGTTGATCAAAGGCTAAGCTATTACTCGCCCACCCTTTCAATGGCGTGTTAGCTTCATCCAAAAGTTGTTTAACTGTCACACAACTATCCCACACTTCTTCCTCAGTAGCAAAAGTGGCAATGGAGTTGTCAACATTGAACGACTTGACTAATTCTTCACTTCCAGTTCCCCAAAAGTGAGTCTGAAGGAATTGTTGAAGGCGATAACGACTTGTGATCCCAAATGCCACGCCCCTGAAAGCAAAGGTAGCTGCTCGTGTCAGCGCCTTTTACCACAGGAATCGAGCATACTTGGTGTCCTGTGGATCAAGGAGGACTCGATGGAAGGCTTTAGATATGTTAGAGATCAATACGTAGGGATTTGCTCTAAACTTTAACGAAACGTTGCATAATAACTCGACTAAACTGGGACCTGGATATAAGCAATCACTTAAGGAGATTTCTCCCTTTGAATTGGAGGAGGCATTAAACACAAACCTAAGATAACTAGGATCTCTCTCAAACTTCAATTCTAAAGCATTTAATTGTTCAATGGCATTACAGTAATTAACACCTGGATGTTGTTCGTCGCAGAAGGGGAGACTTACTTGATAACCCTGGTCAGTTTGTACTATGCTGTCTTTTACCTTTTGCATTGCTACGTTATCTGATATAGAGAATTGCTCTTTGGGGCTGATACCAATTGTGTCGAGCTGCCAAACATTCATCAGCATCGTGTGCTGGTTCTGGCATTCCACAAATGTGCAAATATCTTACAACAGACATATCAACTCCTTTAAATGCCCACTGGGAGACCCTCCCATATGGGAATACCCCTTAAAAAGGTCACCAAGAGATTAACTCCATCACACTTGCCCATACTGATCATAAAATTGCTGAAATAATCAGCACCAATTAACATGTTTACGTCCTTCACTATATCATTTTGAATTTTTTGGTTTTGCAAGTGTCATTTGACGTTAACTAAACCCATGCACTAACAACTTTGTTCTTATGACTCTGTTTCCCATCTGAATCTTACATGAAACTAAGTCATATTCCCCCTAATGACAGTAGCGCCAAATGGTGCAATATCAAGTGAGACTTTTAATTACTGGTAACTGCAACTTCTTGGCTAATTGACTAGAAACAAAAGTACATTGGCTCCCCATGTCCAGGAACACTTTGGTGGGAACCCTCCAGCTCTGGGTGGACAAAATGGCTGATGCGGTTGGTAACAACATTGGTGGCAAGTCCGAGTGAGGTGATGCATTGATTGATTTTGTGTTTACACTGGGCTTTTCATCACTCTTTCTGTTCTCATTTATGCTGTTTAAGTTAGAATTTAATGAACTTTTACTTTTACTCTGACTCTTTACTGATCTAGACGTGACATGACTAGATGACTGACTTGGAACATTAACACTATTGCAATGCCTGTTAGGCTCCTCCGACTGAGTCCTGGGATTAGTACTGTTATTACAGATCAAATTATGACGCCTGCCCTTACACAATTTGCAACTCTGTTTGCTGTTACATTGAGTGCTACAATGGTCTTTGCCTAAACAGTTAAAGCATCTCTGGGAGTACATTAGTTGCCGCTTTCGATCTTCGACAGTGACGTGTTTCACGCACTCGTTGGCTGAATGCTCCCCCTGACAGAAGGGACTCATTCTTGTGGCTATCTTTGATCTTACAGACTCGTCGTTCCCCTTTTGCAGGGAATCATCTTCCAAACTTCTAATGAGGAAATCAAGGGTCTCTAAGAATTCATCTAAATTATAATCACACTTCAGCACCTAATCCACTATCTTAAGGTATACACCGGCTTGAGAGAGTATCTGACTGATTAAACTCATAATCATTCACTGCCCTAAATCTACTGTACTCGAACGTTAAATTTATTCTGACAAGAGTCAACTCGATGCGGAAATTTTTCAAATCCACATGATTAAACTTTGGTACAAAGATATTGGCAAGTTGCTGATGCAGAATAACTAACGTTTGCTGCTGGTTACTGTAGTAATGGTCTAACAACCTTAATGCAACATCATAATTAACAGCCGTTACACTTAGAGCCTTGACTACTCTAAGCAGTTCTTTCTCGAGGGCACCAAGCAAATGCATAAACTTTGTTACATTATCCAGATCAAGATGTCAGTTAACACAAACATCAAACAATTCTTTGAAAGTAGCATATTCGCTAATTTCACCACTAAACACGGGTAAAGGAGGTTCTTTCAACTTTGGCAATCTAACCTGTTACTGCAATATGCTAGCAAGGAATTCAATTCTTTGTTGCTCCATCGAGCATTTGAAAAATTGACAATTCAAAGCTTGATTCAAACTTTACTGTACTAGTTAAATAGAGGTTTCTTAACAGTTGTTCATTGGCTCTAACGCAATCAACTAGATTTTGGTACACCACTGCGGCGCATGTCTCCAATAATTAACGATGGGCCTCAGCCACTACATCATTCAGTAGCACAATCAATGGACTGATTTGCATGTTACTTGCTACTGATACAGCCATGTTGCTCAAGTTACATCAAAATTCTGCGTTACAATTAGCAATGATCACCATGATCTCTCACAACCTCTATTATGCCCTTGACACTTTCGCCGTTTCTTCAGCCAACACGAAAAACCATCACTTGTTAGGCGTTCCTGATGCTCGCTGGTTCAGACTATCCGGTTAGAAGGACCAAATATTGGAAATTTTCCCTCCGACTCACTAGTTCTAAGTCGAGATGTTAGTCGACTCATGACAATCTGGACTTAAGGGTATAAACATCAAACAGAAGGTCCAGCAAGATTTTATTAGGTTTTTACAGTTTTATTACAAAATTAGACTATTTAAATTTAACAAACGCAGAACCAATGGACCACGAGGTCCAACGACAAAGTACACAATTCAAACTCTTCTTTCACCCATCTTACCTATCAGCTAAAAAAAAAAAAAAAAAAAAAAATGCAAGAAAAATTTGCGACATCGACCCAAAAACGCTACAATTATATTTTTACGTTACCTCTGGATCATTAAGCAAAACCTTGGATAAACTTTAACGACGTCAAGTTGCGGATGACAAAAATACAAAGAGATTGCATAAGCAAACAATATGAGCGGCTCTTGGCTGAGAAATTGCGAGAAGTGTACGAGACTCCTACCTGTGCTGTTTACAGTGGTGGCCCCGAAAAAAAAAGACAGCAGAGTGCACCTCTGCATGATCCCTTGTAACCTCGTATTGCTATACAAATTATTCACATTGGATATTTTGTTCAAATTTGATCTTTATTTACTAAAAGGTGAGTTCCATTAGTACATGTGATAATATTTATGCAAACAATCTTGATGTCAAGAATTTTTCTTGGGTATTTTCACAAAAAAGGGGAACGAGAGTTCGGCCGCCTGCTTGCTACTCCCCCTCGCTTATCCTGAACATTGTGAAGGATTGTCGGGAAAAAACGGATCCAATGTTTTCGCGACAACAACGCTGACACTTACTCGCATAGTTACTAAACCTTAAGGAATCTAAGGACGATGACAATAATTCTTGATGTGTGTTACATTGCTCTTGTCATATGTCTGCATCATATGTTATTTTGTGTTGCCACTTACTAATATTTTTTTAAAAATACTGAGATAGTCAGTTACTATTTTATTTTTAATCATGTTCCAGTGATTTCTGTATCATCTTTAATATAAACTATTGTTGTAAAGTTTCCTTTGTGACAGCCGTGAGAAACCACAACAGATTACCAATGTGCTCGAGTTCTGTGAAACAGAGCGAGTGAGACTGGAAACGCGGGAGATTCATGGGGAGACTGCCTGGAAGATTAAGCACCTCATACTATATTTTTGTAATAAAAACCTGAAAAGGAAAAGTCCTGTCTCATTCAAGAGCATTCCCCATAAAACCACCTTATTACATTTGATGGCAGGCGGAACTTACATGGCAGCAGGACCCCACGCCTATGGGACAGAGAGAGAGAGAGAGAGAGAGAGAGAGAGAGAGAGAGAGAGAGAGAGAGAGAGAGAGACGAAGCGGATACCATACAGTATTCACAACATCGGAAAAGTTATTTCACTTTGACGGTCTCTTCAGCAAATAGCCAGGGTTTAGTACCTTAATGCTACGAGCAATTTACTCCTTATATAAAATTATTCGTACTCCTTGTATATTATTGTTCATACCTTTTCAAAATGCACACCTCAACAGATCTTTTTAATTGCACTCAGATACACATTTTGCTTTATTATTGTCCCTTTGTAAGAGTAGCCATCGGGTGAAATTTTTTTATCCTAGATTTTTTGCCTTCTCGTTTCTATTTATTTGAAGGTTTAGATTTCAGTGTTTTCACTTCTTGTGAGTTTATAGGAGACTCCGTTCAGGCAGAGTGTATTCATACAATTAACAAATTTGCACGTGTTACGGAAGAAGTATTAGAAAAAGCGAAGATATTTTAGCTGCAAGAAATTACAGACCGTGATAGGTGGTTACTGTAGGCATATTCTTTTATAGATTTTGTAAAGAAATATCAGCAGCTGGACAAGAACATAGAAATTTCAGGAAGATTTTTAGACTATCATTTGCAATTCTAGGGGACTAAGCTAGGTAGATGACTTTTTAATATTACGCAGCATTTTTCAGTCAACAGATAGAAAGGGTCATTCACTGATAGATGCATCTGCTTTAGTTACAGATGAGATTCATGCGTAGTATATGAAATTAGTGTATTCATGCTGGGCACAAGGTATCTCATTTACAATCATGAATGTGCGCCTGCTATTGCAACTTGCTATGTGGAAAGCCTAATTGTATTATAGGCTAATTAACGTTTTGTCGCTAAACTATATATGGATTCTTGTGTAACAAACATTCTTGGACAGTTGAATTCCTCGAAACATTTTTTTAATGAATTTTCTATAAAAAAGACCGTGTTACAACTAGTTGGTATTGTTACAATAAATTAACAGTTAAAGGTACAGTGCAATTTAGTAACGTTGCTGGTGATTTCATTATAATATAATTGTTATATAGGCTATGGATCCTGTTGTATCGGGATATCCATCGGTGTCTTATAACGACATTGTTATGTTACCAGCAAAGAAGGAAGTAAATTTTTTATGCATTCACACTCGTTAAAAAATATTCAGATTCAGAAACATCTGTTCTGGAGGATATTACATATGTCGACGAGTCCATGCATGTTTTATTCGTTTCAGGAATAAACGATGCAGACAAGGATAACACAGTTTCTCATATAATCATTAGTGAAACACGAGTTCTTTAAAACGAGTATTCCATTTCGTGTCGTGGTATCATTCAAAATGGTCTAACCTGGATCAGAAATAACCCTTTGATATAAATACTCCTTTTGAATGAAACATAAAATTCATGGTTCATCAACCGCAGAAGTACTATACTCTAACCTATTGACGCTAAGTTACCCACTACAATCCCTATTATTTATTTATGTCAGAGAGCAGTTTGCAAACCGGTTATATAGGGATCGCGTAATTAAAAAGGTTTCGGGTCCTTAAAATTCTTATTAATTGTATCGAGAAGAACTTAAGGTGAAGAGTCTATGTCAGTACTGTTCTTGCATACTTATTGCAGAGTTATTCTTCATCGTTCCTGTACTATATGCAGATAATATTTTGCCTGTGCTAGTTAATCATAGGTACATTACCTTTTGGATCAGAATGTCGTTTGGGCTGATGAGATGCTCACCTACCCCGTTCGTTTTGAAGATAGGTTACGTGACTATGAAGGGGCTAGTTATTTTTATCAGTGCTTTGGAGTAACATCTTGAAGCTAGTGTTGTTTTTACAGAGGCTAAGGCAGTCCAATTTGCAATTAGACCCTCTAAGTGTGGGATATGTTTTCTCTAAGTTAGTTTGAAGGTGTCCAAGTTAAATAACAGTTATTGTGATTTTCCCTGATTTTACTTGGGATGGGTTTTTATTATCCTAGGCCTTTTTCTAATTAATAGCAAGCCCCCTCACAGAAATAAGGGAAAGTGTTGATTTTCCTTTTAAGTGAGGTTTCAACCAAAAGATAGCTTTTGGTATACTTAAACAGAAACGGTCCCCCAAGTTTAATATCTATTAATTTTTTCAATAATTTTTTCTTGCCACATAGGCATCTGTTGTGATGGAAGTGTTTTATTACAGTGAATATTTTTAGCTTACACCTGCGCAAACTAAAGTCAAGTTGGTGCATTTTTGCTGTCATTGATACTTCAGTCACGGTTACAGTTGATGCTTTGTGCAATACTTAGTTTGATTATAGTTAATGCTTTGTGCAATATGAAGTTTTCATATATAACTATGAAGAAATTATTCTAATAGATCATAAACCACTTAGAGATTTTCAAAGGTTTTCGGTTCAGTTCTAAACGGGCGCATTGGCATATGATTTTGCAAGAGTTTGGTGCTCAGATTAAATGTGTTCAAGTGACACTAATACTATTGCCGACTCGTCTTGGTGTTCTTTGTTAAGTGATGGTTTTAACCCTACATGTCTGGGTGATATTTTGACACTACAGTCTGCAATATTCAGTTTTTTTCTAATAGTCTAGGGGCGAGAAGGATTCCTTTTAATTTTGAATCCATAGGTGACCCACCGTAGTTACAATATCCTAGTTCGCGAACAGAAGAAATTCTCTAAACGTAGTAGATTATAAATACCTTGCAAGCCTCCAAGGATTCAATCTTTTAATACAGTTATTTGATGGAAATTATTATGTGATGATGATAATTCCATAGGAATCTTCCTCGTAGATATATATTGATCAAGTTATTATATATATAAATGTCTAGTAAGAAATGTTGTTTAGCGAGAATGTTGTAGTGTGGTTGCATATCAACGAGTTGAATAGCTGCTCATTCAGGTTTTCCCCGTTATATATGAAAAATGTATATGTATGTTTTATTGATCGACCATGTTTATAGATATTCATATGTTTTCCGGTAATTGTGAGGTTTGTCGTAAGAATAAGGAATATGTGACAGTACTTATTTGGATAAAATAAATACATTGAGCTTCAGAATTCCTTTGCAGTGGTGCAAATAGATTTATTGACTAATATTGATGAAACAAGAAGTAATAAAAATATGTTTATGGTAATAAGTTTTACAGAAATACTTCCTCTGAAAAGTAGTACAGCACAAGTAGGCTATGTGTCCATAAAGGTTTTATAGGTCGCTATGACATTCCGGGACTATTTCAGATGTTTCAGAGCGCGTTGGGCATTGCATAGATATTTGGAAGATTAGCGCTTGAGATTATCAGCCCCATTCGACTTCTGGAAAGGATTAATATAATAAAGTTCTGTAAGGTACTATTAATATAAGCTTTTTTGGTTAATAAAGATGGCGTAGTTCCGAATCGGAATTTGGAAATTCCGGCAGTTACTTGCACGGTTAATTCTGCATTTGTTATTGCATTACAATACAACCTTATGAAAGTTGATACGGTTTCATATGATATATATAATAATTTTATTGGTGTGTTCATTTATAATGAAAAAAAGAAAAACAGTATCAAGAGTAAAATATCAGTTCCAGTAAAGGTAAAGCTGGACTTACTAATTAAGTGTTTTTTGATGTTATAGTTATTGAGAAAATTAACTAGACAGATTTGTCAGGATCAGGTTGTATGAAATTGCTGACACAGTGTTTGTAAAAGTAAATGTCAGAATTTGTGTTCACCATAATCTGTCTCCATTATTTGACATGCTCTTAGCAAAAGATTGAAAGCTATAATTTAGCAAGTCTTTCGACTTTTGAATATTTCGTTTCTCAGCTGCATGCTTCATATCGTTTCAATTGGTTTTAAGTTAAGAATTTGACCCTTATTATTTAATTTTATGTTCTGTTGCTTATTGTATGCCATTTTATTCAATGTATGCATGTTATGAGGTTCAAGAGAAATGTCAAAAGAGAGACTGATTCTTTATTATTCCCGACAGGTGTTTATAAGACAAAAAGCGGTCGGAAAGGTAGAGGGCTACCCAAGGCCCCCCACTACGTCCATATAGAATTTGTGTTTTCTTACAAGCATAAAAATATGTACAATATTCGTTACATGGCATATAAAGGGCAGATATACATATCGGCGGAAAGGCCGTACAATGATGCATAAGATGAAGTACATAAAGAATCTGAAACAAGGACAGGTAATACACATGACGTGATTAATGTACATCTGAAGGGAGAAACACAAGAAAGGAGAGGCGCGATTTGTCGCCCTTACAAATACTCTCCCCCCCCCCCGACAATAATTAGAGGAGCAATTATTGGATGAAATAACATTAATCACTGAGGCGCTGGGGCAGTTGGAGAACTGTGGGTGCGGGGTGGAGCTGACACCTGGGGTTGACTGGATAAGTTTCCTGGGCTGCCCTGGGCCCCGCCTTGGTGGGGAAGGGGGTGCGTCTGCAGGCAGGCATTGAGGGGGCACTTGCCTTCTTCGCGTACTTCACTGTCCAACAGGAATGCGGGTTTTAGCCTGTCGATGGTGATCCAGTCCTCCCGCCCGTGGATGTCGAGGAGGAATGCTTTGCTGGCTTGCCTGATGACTTGGTGGTGCTCCCTGTAGGGCCTGGTTAAGGGCGGCTGGCGGGCGTCCACCCTGACGAAAGACGTAGGTACATGAGTTTAAGGCAGATGGGCTGTAGGTGATGGTTCTGTCGGTGAAGGTCTTGTGGCAGGGCGCAAACTTTTGTGCGAGTTCCCTCAACCTCGGGAGGGGGCTGTTGGCGCTGTTGGCCGGCGGCCGAAGAATTCTCCGGGGACAGCCAGTGTTTCCCCGTAGACTTTCTCAGCAGGGGAGGCATTGCCATTTGGTTTCAGTGCAGTGCAGAGACCCAGCAGGACCCAGGGCAGCTGTTCCTTCCATCTCTCGTCGGTGCAGTGTGCCATGAGAGCTGCCTTAAGAGAGTGGTGCGCCCTCTCGACCATACCGTTCGCTGTGGGGTTGTATGCCATTGTGCTGTGTAGAGTTGTACCCATCAGGCATGCCAAGGAGACCCAGAGCTCTGACAGGAGGGCAGGACCCCTGTCCGTAGTGATGCTGTCTGGCACTCTGAAGCAGCTTGTCCAACTGGAGAGGAGGGCCTCTGCGCATGATGTTGTTGATGCTTCATCCATAGGGGTTGCTTCAGTCCAGCAAGTGGAGTGGTCTATGACCATCAGGAGGTGTCTGGCTCCTCCTCGACTGCGGAAGGGACCCGATGACGTCGATGTGGATGTGGCCGAACTGCCGACGAGGCTGGGGAAAATCGCCGATCCCGGACTCTGTGTACCAGGATGTTTTGCTCATCTGGCACGGGATGCAGCTCCTTGCCCACTGGCGGACATCCTTGTTGATGCCATGCCAGACGAACTTGTCAGTCATGAGGCGTGCCGCTGTGTGCCCCGATGGATGGGATAGACCATGGACTATGTCGAACACTTGCTTTCTCCTCGAGGCGGGCACCAGTGGGCGTGGGCGGCCTGTGCTGGTGTCACAGAGGAAAGTTGTGTCTGAGTTTGCTAAGGGCACGTCTTCCCATTTGAGCGCCGTCACTGCCTTCCTGTAGTCCGCCGTCTCTGGGCCCACTGCTTGTTCTCTCGCGAGGTCTTCGTAGTCAATGCCGAGGTGAAGGGAATTGATTTCTACTCTTGACAGAGTGTCGGCCACTGGGTTTTTCTTGCCAGGAACGTAGTTGATGGTGCAACCAAAGTTGGAGATGGAGGTTTGGTGCCGCTGTTGCCTTGCAGACCATGTGTCTCCCTGCTTTGCAAATGCATGAACCAAGGGTTTGTGGTCTGTTAGGATTGTGAATTCGGTTCCCTCCAGCAGGTACTTGAAGTGCCTCACAGCCTGGTAGATAGCCAGCAGCTCTCTGTCAAAGGCCTTGTAGTGGGTCTCAGCTGGCAAAAACTTGCAGCTGAAGAAGACCAAGGGCTGGGGCATGCCGTTCACCATGTGCTCGAGTACTGCACCACTGGCGATGTTGCTGGCGTCTGTTCTCAACCTGAGGGCAGCAGCCGGGTTGTGGTGAGTTAAGGGGGTGGCACTGGAGAGGGCCCTTTTCGTTTGAATGAATGCCTGCTGCTGCAGAGCTTCCCATGTTAGTGTTTTTGGTTTCCCCTTCAGTATTGACGTCAGGGGGTACATGATGCGGGTGACATCTGGGATGAAGCGCTGGTAGTAGTTTATCATCCTGAGAAACTCCTGAAGGGCCTTGATGGTTTGTGATTCCGGGAAATTTTCTATAGCTTTTGCTTTAGAGGCCGTGGGGTGCACTCCTACTGGGGAAATCTCATGGCCAAGGAAGTCTACTTTTTCTTTCCTGAAAATGCACTTGTTGAACCTGACAACTAGTCAGCTATCTTACAGGCGTTTCATGATGGCATGGACGTGGCAAAGGTGTTCCTCTGGGGACCTGGAGAAAATGAGGATGTCATCGACGTAGCAGATGCGGAAAGGCAGATCTCCCAAGATGGTGTCCATCAAGCGCTGGAATGCGGCACCTGCATTCCTGAGACCGAAAGTGGAATAGGAAAATGTGTAGACCCCGAAAGGCGTGATGATGGCAGTTTTTGGGACGTCATCGGGATGTACAGGGACTTGGAAGTACAACTTCAGTAGGCCCATCTTGGAGAAAATTTTGGCTCCATGGAGGGCGCCCGTCAGGTTCTGCATGCTAGGCAGGGGGTAATGATCTGGTGTTGTTACTAAATTTAGGCACCGATAGTCCCCGCAGAGCCTCCATGAACCATTGGATTTCTTTACCATGTGGAGATGCCCACAGGCTTGATGCCTTTTTGCAGACACCCATGCGTTCCATTTCTGTGAAGTCTCGTTTGGTGTCTTGTAGCTTCTGGGGGGACAGTCGACGGAACTTGGCATGGGTTGGTGGGCCCATTGTGGTGATGTGGCGGAAGATGCTGTGCTTTGCTGAAGTCCCAGGTGACTGGCGCAGCTCTGGTTTGAATACGTCCAGGAACTCCTGTAGGAGGGATGTGTAGCTGTTGGGGGCTGTGGAGCAGATGGTGGGCACTCCAGGTCCGGTGGAGAGCTGATGGGAGTGGCAGGTTCCTGTATCGAGGAGGCGTTGTCTGGCAATGTCAACTAGAAGTCCGTGGTGCCCTAGGAAGTCCCCACCCAGTAGGGGGAATTTAACATCCACTATGACAAAAGGCCAGTGGTATCTGTGCCCCAGGATTGAGATAGCTTGGGTTGTTGTGCCATAAGTGCGGATGGGAGTTCCGTTTGCTGATATGAGGGTGGGTACTGAGTCAGGTATTTTTTTTAAATCTTCCCTGGATGGCGGGAAGACCGACTGTATTGCCCCCGTATCTACCAGCAGTCGCTTTTGGAAATTTTGTCCATGATGAAAAAACCTGCTGTGCGGAGGAGTTGGATTTTGTGGCCACAGCTGTTACTTGTGGCTGCCTTTGTCATTTTTTGTGAAAGAACAGGGAGGGCTGCAGGTTCTGGCGTTGGTCCCGAACTTTCTATGTTAGAAGGACCACGCTAGGTTTGACCATGTCCTGTGCTCTCTGAGTGGCGGTCTCTTCTTATAAATGGCGTTGATGTCTCCATCGTCATTGCTGGCTTCCTCCGACAGGTTGCAGGCTCCTAGGGCAGCGGCTGCGAGGGCGGCGGCGTGTGTCGAGATCTTGGGGGCCTCGTATAGTTTCTGGGCGTTGTCGACTAAGGCATCCATGTCTAAGTTCTCTGCATCCCTTATCTGGCACTGAACTTCCCGCGGGAGGCGCTGAAGGATAATTGCTTTTGTTAGGTCTGTAGTCCGTTTCCTCCCTTTCTCGTTGTGGCCTGGGCGTGTTATCAATCCCTGCAGCTGGTCCCAGGCTTCCCTTGGTGATGCATCTCTGAGCGGCTGGGATAACAGGTCGAATGCGCACTGCACTCTCTTGGACATGGACATGGAGTAAGAATTTAGCAGTTTGTTTTTTAAGTCTGAGTATGTGACTTTGTCCGGTTGCGTGTCCAGCCAGGGGGAGATTCTGTTGAATACTTCTTCCGGGAGTGCCGTCATGACTATGTCTGATTTGGTAGCATCGTCTGAGATGCGCGCCATGCGAAAGTGCGCGTCTGCGAGCCGGAACCATGAGAACGGGGGAAGTTTGACAACGTCTGGCTTTGTTGGTGGAGAGGCATGCAGACAATGATTGCGGGTTCTGACATCTTTACTTCTCACGCACCAAAACGCGGGAAAATGCGCCATATTGAGTCCGTTAATGGTGCTGATTTGTTCGAGAGGTTGAACGAAATGCCAAAACATGCCCTTTTGGGTACGCCATATTTAGCCCGTTAATGGTACAGTTTCTGCCAGGGAGGGTGCTATCAGAGGCCTATTCTTTACGCCGTTGTTAGCCCACTAAAGGCTTTCTGATGGTATAGTGCGGCTGTAGTTAGTCTGTTAATGGCTGGGCCAAAACCGCGCTACCTGTCCCTGACCCGGGGTAACCAGTGTGAGGTTCAAGAGAAATGTCAAAAGAGAGGCTGATTCTTTATTATTCTTGACAGGTGTTTATAAAACAAAAAGCGGACTGAAAGGTAACGGGTGACCCGAGGCCGCCCGCTGCGTCCATATAGAATTTGCGTTTTCTTACAAACATAAAAATATGTACAATATTCGTTACATGGCATATAAAGGGTAGATATACATATTGGCGGAAAGGCCGTACAATGATGCATAGGATGAGGTACATAAAGCATCTGAAATAAAAATAGGTAATATGCATGACGTGATTAATATACATCTGAAGAGAGAAACACAAGAGAGGGGCGCGATTTGTCGCCCTTACAATGTTAACAATGAAATTATATTTCACTTCTGCTTGCAAGTTCCAAAACAGAGTATTTTTGTTGTAATAATAATAATAATAATAATAATAATAATAATAATAATAATAATAATTTAGCTTGTTGATAATAAGAATATTACTAATACTAATAGTACTTAAAGTAACAATAATAAAATAATAATAATTAGAGTCGTCTTGTTGTTCATGGTAGCCATTCCAAGTGAAAGTGAATGCGGAAAAAATTCCATCTTTTAGTCCGGATATCAAGATAGAACAAATTTATTCTCGACGTCGTGTACAACGGTCCTCTAATATTATCCGATTATATTCTTGAAAAGTTTGCACAAAATCGGGTTAGCAAGGAGTTATGTTAAAATGAAAGGAACGGAACAAACGTAAGACTATAATTATGTGAATGGCATCGAAAATAGAAGAGTTGAGTCAACCGGCGTCAAGAGCACTAAGCACACTTTCGGAAGGCCGACACCAGTATGAGCGTAGAACTCACTGAGTGGAAAAAAATGTCTTGGCATCAGAACTGTATAGGTTGAGTTGTATGTTTGCGTAATATTTATCTATGTATGATTATCCCAGTGGTTAATATTTCTATAGATTGATAAAAGTGCTGAAGTACGGTGAATGGTACCGAATATGCTCAGTAAAAGTACACATATTATAAAGGATTTCAATGATTTGATACTTATTTGCAGAATGGTTTCGGATTTGAAACTATATCTTTTTTGATATTTAATATTTCCATCTATACAGACAATCAACTTTTATTAAAAACCTGGCGGTGGCCAATATGAGTTTTTGTTATTGTAATGGACACCTCTCCACTACACTAATTAATATAGCAAAAGTACCAGTTTCAACGTTTACAACCTGCAACGAATTGCACAATGGGTGGAATCACGCATACAAATACCGGAGTGTGAAAAACGATTCAAGGGGGGAAAAATGAACACTGAGAAAAAACGACCTAATATTTAGTACATAAACCAAAGATTGAAATGACACCTAAACCTCTTAAACATACAAAATAATAAAAAAAAGCACAATTACCCTTACAAAATATCCAAAACACTTACACTATTAAATAAAGAAAGCAGCACATCCGTACTTACAAAGGGGGCCCAGAAAGTAGGAGAAGGTAGAAAAGAAAGAATATCCTAACCAATTACACGCTAATAATTCAATAATTCCGTGTTCCAAGGCCTCCTCAATGATTTCAATGCCAAACTCCACTTCTGGAGTTCTCTCGGGTTGGCCGGGATAATAAGGCCCAAACAGGTAGCAATAATTCCCAAAACGGTGTGATCACATCAAACTGCTGACTTCAAAGGTTATAAACACCTTACCGGCTATCAGAATGGTCCCTCTAGCAGGCACTGAGCCAGAAGCGTGATGAATAATCCAATGAATCCTTCCAGGTGCAGGGAAGGAGGGATCTACAAAGCTGCAATCCTCCAAGGGCAGGTAATTCCAAAAATATTTAGTAATAATAGCAACAGCAACAACAGGCAAATCAGCACCATCTCGAGGTGATGGCTCAGAAACAGTCTGCCGCCCAACATCACGGGACCATAAACAATAACTCTCAAAGAGGCGGGGCCTCGACCGTATTACTTGAAAAGAAAGGCAAATCTGTAACTACAGGTAAATAAGCAAAGGGCTGCTGAAGAGGAGGCTAAAGAGTCAGTCCAGGGTTGGAGTAATTGTAATTGTAATTTAATTTAAATGTAATTAATTACATTAAAGTATGTAATTGTAATTGTAATTGGATGTAAAACTTAGTGAGGTAATTATAATTATAATTAATTACTTTATAAAGTAATTGTAACTGCAAAAAAGTAAGTCAGACTAAAATTCTGATAATCCTTGTTTTTTCTGCTATGGAGGCAAATATGTAAATACTGTAATCTGTATAAGATGAAGTATGGCAGCCCTTACTGGGTGGACAACCTACGTATTATACGAGAATCAGACGCGTCCACTTTTCCCTTGTTTGGTGGACTGGGACATATTTCATTGCTTCCAAGTAGTTGCACCGCTGTTTATTTAAATGAGCAAATACCTTTAGTTTTTACAAGCCTGTCAGAAGTTAGATTTGTTTTCACCCATGTTTTCAAAAGTACAAGAATTAAATCTAAATCAATCTTTTTCCTATTTACATAGCTAGATGCACCGCTGTTTATTTAAATGAGCAAATACCTTTAATCATAGGAAATTTTTAATTTAGTTAATGTGCAAGCTAGTGTTGTAATTTTTCAATAAATGACAACAGCACGATGTAGCGTTTTTCTTTCCAACCAAAGCTTACTGTTGGAAGCTGAGTAATTATAATTGTAATTATAATTGACTGTCTTGTGGTAATTGTAATTGTAATTGTAATTGAACTTCACATGAGTAATTGTAATTATAATTGCAATTTAAAGTTTTAATAATGTAATTGTAATTGTAATTGTAATTAAGATTTTGAATTGAAATTACTCCAACCCTGTTAAAAGACCTTAAGGAACACTGCCCAAATGGCTTAATACTAAAGTAACAACTAACTTACAGTAATTAATTTATACAAAGGAAAAAAGGTCAACATACTGACATTATGAATATACATTATATTCATTATGCTTTCATTACTGACACTATATATTATTGAATCTTTTTTTTTTACTGATACATATATACGTATAGTTTTTCTCTCCGAATCACAGATGCGATTTGTTGCATTTTTGCGGTAACTTTTGTTTTCATGAATCTTAGAAATTCAGTTCAATATAATGTTTGGTTTTGTTTGTTTGCTCAACACTTCGGTTATTGTATGCTCTTAAAACCCTGCTTGTCAGGACATTTTTGTTTTCGTACGCTGTTTATTATGAGTGTGTACGTAAAGGGCTTGGTTTGTTATATTTCTTTTAACATAATTTTACTTATTTTGTTGCGGGCACTGATTGTTTAATTTGTTGATGCTCTTGTGGAGACCACATGTGTGGTGATCGAGCATCTATAATGCTTATATCGATAATTAAAGATACTGGCACCGGTCTTATCAGCTACACATAATTGTTTATATGACTCTTTCCAAATGACAGTGGAAAATAGTATTGTACAGGAAATGACTGAATAATATAATAAGCTTTGTATTACAAAGATGGAAGAAATTTGTGATGAACTGCAAAATATTCTGATGACGAAGTCTGGAAAAAGGGCCACCTGAATGATGCAGTTATTTTTGGTCAGAGACCTTTTATGTCTGACAACGTTGACACTTACTCGTATGGTTGCTAAATCTTAAGGAATCTAAGGACCATGACAATTCTTGATGTGTGTTACACACATTGCTCTTGTCATATATCTAGAGCATATATTATTTTGTGTTGCCACTTACTAATATTTAAAAAAAATACTGAGATAATCAGTTACTATTTTATTTTTAATCATGTTCCAGTGATTTCTGTATCATCTATAACATGAACTATGTTGTAAAGTTAATCCTTCGTGACAGCCGTGAAAAACCACAACAGGTTACCAGTGTGCTGCTAAGTAACCAATTGGTTCTTAGCCACGTAAAATAAGTCTAATCCTTCGGGCCAGCCCTAGGAGAGCTGTTAATCAGCTCAGTGGTCTGGTATAACTAAGGTATACTTAAAACCAGTGTGCTGGAGTTCGGTGAAGCAGAGCGAGTGAGAATGGAAACACGAGAAATTCATGGGGAGACTGCCAGAGAGAATAGGCACCTCATACTATATATTTGTAATAAAAATCTGAAATGGAAAAGCCCAGTCTCATTCAAGAACACTTCCCCATAAAACCACATTATTACACACACACACACACACACACACACACACACACACACACACATATATATATATATATATATATATATATATATATATATATATATATATATATATATATATATATATATATATGTCACGTTTCACGATACTTTTACACTTACAAAATTAAGGCACGGAACCCCATTAATGCCGATTTGCTATACTGTACATCTTGAGAACAACTTACACTCAGAGGCATGAATAAGATAAAGGAGCCCACTTATATTTCAGTAAATGTACTGGATCTAAAGCTAACTTGTATTTCAGTCACATTTAAGACCAAAGCCTGTGCTTTCTGGCACCTGTTAACCATTGCGATAAAGCTATGGGCATCTTACTTAGTTAACTATTTTATTTTCGTTCTTACTTTTTGAGAAAAACTGTGTCTAATCTTGTGCCAGATCAGAAATACGTAATCAGAGGTTTTGAAATAAAAAACAACGTCAAGTTTTGTCCCAGAAAGAAAACCAACAGTACTTAACAAGAAATTGTAGTTTGATATACCTGAATAAAACTCAACATCCGGCCTAATTATGAATCCTAATCTGATCTTACATGTAAAAGCACATGCAATAAAAAAAGACAAGAAAAAAAATCACACCCAGGTAAAGTAGATCTCAGATGAAAGTCAAAAGGAAACAAAGAAAGTTTTATGATTTGCTGAGGGGAATTATTACGATCATTTTAAAATAATCTGAAATTTTTTAGTTATTCTTCACGCAAAAACTGATCTTACATTAATCTGCTAATAACACTACTACTCCATAATGCGCCTTTGAAATACAAAAACTTGTATTTCAATGCACAAAGAAGTTTATTGCTGATGAATAGGTATTTTAACAAGAAATCAAAAGAACAGTTTGTTTTACATGAATCTTAGGGTGCCTACAGGCTACACGTGAAAACTGCTGAAAACAAAGAACAATAGCCTTTCTCTTAAGAAAACCTTTTTCTCCAATTTTTGACTGGGCTACGAACTTCTTTAAATTATTATTTGATTTTCTAAATCTCTCTCGCGCTCTTGCATCACCTGCAGTTTCTTCCAAAGCGTAATGCGCTAATTTCGTTTCTTTTTATTGCACCTAGTACTTCTCTATTCCACCACCATGTTTCTCTTCCTAAGTGTACCACTCCAACTTTCATCCCACGAACTTCAACTGTTACTTTTGGCAATGTGGTTTTCATCTTATTCCATTTCTTCTGTGTCATCTCCACCTTCCTGTGTCCTTCAATTTCCATGTTTCAATTCTCTTCACAGTCGACCTCTTCCTTTTTCTCTCCCAACCCATTCATAAATCCATCCACTAACAATCATTCCTGCTTGACCACACGCTCTCCATGCAATACCTTACTAACCATAATGGCTCTCCTAGCTCTTTCTTGTCAGTAAGTAGTCTATCTGTATCTCCCACTGCCAACTTTTGTATATTATAAGATGATGTTTCCTCTTCTGAAAGCCTGAGCTTGCGACAAACAGACCCCACCCTTCAACCATTTCCTATGTCTTTCACCATATCCTTTCTCTCCATGAACACTCTCAAAGCCATCTGCTTATTCCCCAACGTGATAATGTAAGTCTCCTCCAACTATTAGTACCTCAGATTTAGGTATATCTCTAATGTACTCGCATAGGGATTCTTGAAAAGCCTCTTCCTCCTCCTTTTCCTCCTCCTCCTCCTCCTCCTCCAGGCAAGCTGAGGGGCGGATAACCAAAAATCGTGCACTTTGGTGTAGAAGCGTAAAACTTTGCACAAGTCTACTTTACCCCCAATGGACATTTCTAGATATGGACCCCAATTAGCAGTGCCTCCTGATGGCTACTACAGGATGACATCTTTTATCATCCGTTTACCCATATTTTCATGCAAACTACACTTTTAGACTGCCTTTCAACACTCAAATACGTACTGACCTGTCAAGTAATGGGGTTTCGTATCCTCTCAAGTGATCAGAAATAGGTCCAAGTAAATATATACAGTATATATATATATATATATATATATATATATATATATATATATATATATATATATATATATATATATATATATATATATATATATATATATATATGTATATATATATATATATATATATATATATATATATATATATATATATATATATATATATATATATATATATATATATATATATGTACATCTGGGAGGCATTCTAAAAGTGATAGAGCCTTTTTTAGTGTCTAAACATATGCTTCTGGTTATGAGAAATACTCTGAACCTAAAATGATTTGCCTGTGGTGAGAAGGGTTGCCACCTAGAGCTCAGAAAAATACAGAACATAGTTGTATAAGGCGGAAAAGTTATGGCGAGCGGAGCGAGCCCTTTTAGATGGGGCATTCTGAGGCTATGTGCAGCTAACTTGAGGGTGAGGAAGACATGTTTCATATTTGATGGGGACTGGAAGATCACTTCTCAAGGTGTCAGTTATCAGTGAAGTGACAAGTCTATAGAAATGCAAAACTAAATGACATGCTGTGACACAGATAATGAAATAATATATATATATATACCATCAAGTTTATTTTATTCCTTCAGAACTATACAACATAAAATGCAGGATTTATTTCAACTGCTAAACTAAAACAGCCATTGAAAAGTAACACCATACAAATTTTCAGTGAATCAGGGAAACGGACTATGGATATTGGTCATTCCCAGGTTTCCTACTTTTTCCATGACTATTTTGTGTTGCTTCTTGCTGCAGCAAGAAGCCTTTTGTCCTTTGCAATGGTTGTGAGAAAGTCAGCACAACTCCGTTCAAAATTGAGGGTTACAAGAGTTCGGATTTAACAAGCTCAATGGAGCACCTGTTCCTGGTGTCAGTCCACTCGTTTTGCATAATTGAGAATATCCTTTCAACATAACCTGTTGAAGCTGGTACACTCAGTATGTAAGAGAGGACAGACAGCATGTTAGGGAGGTCACTGGTTTGGGAGACAGCCATCCACCTGGCAGCAATGTCTTTGGACTTCCAGTCTTCTCCCACCTTGAGCCTTTCCACAATAACATTAATGATTGTCAGTTCATCATGCAGCTCAATCCATGTTGACATTGAGCCTGCTGATCAATTCGAGCTTCTCAACATCTGCTTCTTGTTCATTCACCTCATCTGCATCCAAAGGAAACTTCAGTATGGCTCTGAGATGCCTGGGACATTTATTCCCAAGACTGATAAAGTATGACTTCAGAGCAGTCCAACTTTGCAAAACCCTGGAGATGGCAGAATTCAGTGACAGCCATCTGGTTGTGATGTGATGAAGCATTTCTCAGAACTCCACTTCACAGAATTCACAAAACTCCTTTAGGGATTCCCTCTTTTTGCAGAAGAGGAGAAGAAACTATATCTTCAGCACCACATTCTCAACGTCTACAGATAGGTTGTCCAATGCATGTTTCCTCAAAGAAGGTGCATCTGTGCCTTACATAATTTGGTGTAGACAGAATTATGAATTCCATAATTGATGCTGGTATTGTCAGCACTGAAGGCTGACACTTGATTCAATGACAGGCCTAGTTTCTCTAGTGAATGTACAATACGGCTCACAATCACCTAGCAGATTAGTTAGGATTTTCTATAAAATCAACTATCTTGTTCTGGAATCCATCCTCTGGTGTGAAATATTGTACTGCAAGAGGAAACATTTTCCAGTTTCCTTTGTTGGAAGCATCTGTCTGAATACAGAATGGGAGGGTTTCTGACCTGTTAACAAAATATTGATTATGTCGCACACTGCTTTGGGCACAAAAACATCTGTTACTAATTCCTCTGCTTTGGTTCTTTCAGACAAAGTTTTCTTTCCTATTTTAGAGTCACTGAATATTTTCTGGTACAGCTTCTGTACACAGTCTGCTGACTTGTAACTCAAATTGTGCTTCACAGCATGGTAGACATGGGCCAACTCCCCAGCTGTCACCTAGAAGAGGAAGAAATACTGGCTACAGCTACAAGCTGCACTAATTTAATGGGGTGGTTAAACATTACAATCAATCAATCAACAACATGATGGAAGTGATAGTTGAAGTAATTATAAAGTAGGTGCGGAGCTTTAGCTGGTGTCAGAGCTGCACACATGACATATAAGCTTTCCAAGGCACTGTTTATTTATAAACAAACACTTTTTGTTTATTTAATGAACCTGACTTTCAGCTTTAACCAATCATTTCTTGTAATAAACAGAAAAAAAACTGAAGTGGACTTTGACCTTTGGCCTTGTTATTTTCGCCATTAAAATATTTGGGTAAATATTGCGTCTTGAGAGATGGTCCCCTACCTAGACTATGTGCTATTTAACTTGATAACATTTGTTGAATATTTACTAAGTTGAATTTAACCTTTGTCACTGATTTTTCACATACTTGGGTATGTACTGATATATATATGTATATATATGTTAGGGGAATTAGATAGGAACAGTAGAAAGAGAGAGAGAGAGAGAGAGAGAGAGAATAAAGGAGAGGCGGAGAGAACAATGATAACGTCTAGGTTGTTGTCGCTCAAGGACTAAGATGTGCTGACTGAAATAAAACTTCTTCCACGAACTCAAAACAGTGAGCGAGTATATCGCGCCCAGGGCCATAAAACTGATCATAAAATTGGAAACTGTGGCCTCGCAATTTAGCTTACTCAAGTGAACGCCAGCTATCTCTATAACCCCGCCTTCATTAGGGGGCATTTTCATGGAAATTCCAGGAAATTGGGGGCTGGACGAAGTGATGTACTTCAACACCCTCCAATAAAACATTCTAGGGAGGGGTCTTTCACACCCCCTCCTAAGATCATTTCCAATCAAGTCCTCTAAGGAGAGATTTGAACCACACCCACTAAAGTCCTTCCCAATCAACTGTTTGATGGGAAGCCTTGCAGATAAATCCTTCCAATAAGAAGCTAGAGGGAAGTGGCGATTACAGATAACAAGAAATCCAGGGGTTCCAGAGACAGAGGAGCAGAACAGAGAGGGCAGATTCGAGTTATCATCCACCGGGGAGAGTTATTGTCTCCCCTTGCTTTCATGCTCCCCGAACAGAACAGACTGAGTTGAACTGTTTTTATAAGAGTGATTTCGTTTACATAACTGTAACCATTAAATTTTGTACTGTTTTATAATTAACTTTAATCATTAAAGCAATGAAATTACAGATCTCGTCTCTATCATGCCTTTCTGAGAGATATTAGTACATCGAGAATAAATTCCCTTCAATGATAGCAGATACAAGAGAGCAGTAAAGGTGGAATCTACACTCGGTGAAGTTTGCAGGTGAGAATAAACATACTTTCAATGGGACGCATTACATATATGGTGGCAGCGTTTACCGGATCCAGAAGGCGAGACGAAAGAAACAAACATTAACGAAATTATCAGTGCAATTACGTAAGCTACAGTGAAACGAAAATCTACAAAACGAACTTAGAATTTTACGACGGCAAGCAAAACTTATATGAAGAAATAAAATCCTGCAATAGAGCGTCGAATGAAAGTGAACACAAGAAAAAAAACCAGTATTGATTCGTCCCGAAGAAGCAAAAACACTTAGAACAGTTAACGTCAACAGATTGAGCCAGACCCCGACAACCATAACAAGAAGAGTGTTTGTTAAACTATCATTACGAGTGTGACCGAAAAACAACGCAGAGAATTTTCAACAAGACTCCGAAGGCAAGAACCCACAGCGAAAAACAACAGCTTGGCGGCTTCGTAATAGCAACAACCTGTAAGTTATCGAGAAATGAAAATTACTGTTCTCTCTCTTAAAATGTGTGAATAAGTGAAGATTTTTTTTGACATCTTTTTATAAGATTGAAAATTAAGAAAACTCTCTCTAGTGAATACATTTTTTTTTGCATAATTACCATTATTACTCTCTCTATAATAATTAATTTTTTAGTATATAATTTAAATAGGGAATTAGTTATTTTTCTTCACTCGGTTGGTGATGAATATTTGAGAAGTTATATACAAATTTGTGTACTCATTGTGATGAATTTTTGTTTTTGTTTTTGATGATATGATGCCCAGTTTCACATAAGAATTTTTGTGTATTGAATGATATTTTGAAGGATTTAATTTACTTGTGCATTTGAACTCAGTTGAGAATTCAATTTTTTTACTGTGATAATTTGACAATTTCTTTTATTTTTGGTAGAGTATAACATTTTTTATAAATATAATATTATTATTGTACTCAGACTGAATAATTTTCTTTAATATGCAAAGGGTCTTCGATGAATTACTGAGCACGGTTAGACATTCACAATATGATTTAAGACCGTCGACACTTAGATGTAGCTGAATTTCAAGACTAAATTCCCACTCCGCTGTAGTGCAAGGAAATACTAACAATAATAACACAACTAACCAGAACAAAATAGTGTTAATCATTCTAATACTACTAACAGTAATAATAATAGTAACAATACTAATAACATTCACACCTTACATTATTGCACTATGAATCAAGCAGCATAATAAAAACAGCCACACGCTTCTGTGGACACGTGGATGATTCAAATCCTGACAAAAGTAGGCTTGAATCCTATACAGTAAACCATTGGCTCGCAGACGCAGATAGTCACATAACTTCAGGGGGAATAACAGATGAAAGAGCTAAAATAAATGAAGCCTTGTTGCTTGTCAGCTCAGAACATGGAGACGCTCATAAAACTCTGAATTCCACAAGTTTTAGCAAACTTAACAACTATGCAGAATTTAAAGAAATTTGTTTATCACTCTGGGAACCAGGAAATAAGACTGACAGTTTATATAACATAACTGGATTCCTTAACCCGCAATATAAAACAATTGCTAATTTGTACGCAAGTGTGGAGAATGCAAAAGAGAAAATAACAAAAGACTTAAAGAAAACAGGCATTACTATAGGAGATAAGACTCAGTTTGGAGATAGTGCCAGTAACTTAGTTGAGCTAAGACTTGTTTTAAATTACTTGTCATTTGGAACAATATATAATGCCCTTGGAGAAGAGGAAAAGAAGGCTTTCAGAAAAATAAAACTTGATCCCAAGAAAACCAGCCTTCAAACATTGAAAACAATGAGAGAAGAAATACAAAAGAAAGAGATAAATCTCTCCAAGGAATTTGTAGGAACAACGGAAGCACAAAATGAAAGGAAAGGCAGAAATAATAATCCTACTTTTAAAATGAATAATAAGTTCTATGATAATTCCAGACAAGTAGGGAATTGACCAAATACCTTCCAAGGAAAATATGCCCAAAATACTAAAAGAAAATGGAATCCAGATCAGAAAGGAAGATATAATCAAACAAAGAGTGGGCCTCCCAAACCTTATAAATATGGTCAAAACTCAAACACAAATAATTCAACCCAAGTGAATTAATTATATATATATATATATATATATATATATATATATATATATATATATATATATATATATATATATATATATATATATATATATATATATATATATATATATATATATATGTATATATATCATTTGTGTGTGCCACTTTTTCTTTTTTCAGATTAATAAATTATAATCTTATTTTCTTTTGCATTATAAAATACTCTCGGGGAAATATATTGTAATATGAAACAATAAAAAATAACCATAAAAATATGGTTTATATATATAACGTTACCTGTAGGATATATTATATTGTATCTAGTTCAGTTTGGTCAAAATTACTTAGTTGGTCAAAATTGTCTAACCCTCCCGCCTTCAATCAGATGGTCCTCAAGCCATCCCTGAGTACAGCTTCCTGAGTATTGCACTAATTCAAACAATATACAAAGCGTGGATGATAATTAATAACAAATAACAAAGCTAGTAAAAATTATTTTGCTTACCGAATCTGCAACTTTTGACCGCTCAGCTACCAAAAAGTTTGAGATAGCTGTCTGTGTCTTCTAAGTTCTGGCATAACAGATGTGTTGACCACCTCTTGCATGCTGCTTCACATCACTTAACCCACCATTGCTAACTGTAAACACTCTTCGGCATATTCTACAATTTGCTTTCAAACTGTCATCAGTACTGCTGAGCCATGGATACTCATTCTCTCACTCATTTCAATATTTTTGAAGGTGCCTGTGCTTATTTGTAGGAGGGACAGACTCGACAGAGCCAGAGGAGCTTGCAGAAGTAGTCACTACATTTAATACCCAACTGGAGTACTAAATCATGATGTCTTATTCGGGCCAGGCTGGTGCTGTGGGGGGTTGGAGTAATGGGGTGGGGGTGCCAGACATCCCTCTTGTCCCTCACTCGCTCACGAGTCATGTCATGCCGCGTACATTACACGTACGGAAGGCAACCATTAACAAAGGCATAATTTTGCAGTTTGGCAAGATTGACTGAAAAATACGCTCATGTAATTTTTAAATAATGATGTTCAGACAGCCAAATACAGAACTAATGGCGTTCTGTATTGGTTCAGTACAGAACACAACATCTCACTTTCCAATACAGAATGAATCTGTAGTTTATAGAACGGGTGGAAACCCTAGTGGCGAGTCAGACATTTTGTAATTCAAAATTGTTGCCAAAATTTCCGGACATTTAGTGGCAACTTTGTTGTTGGTTGCCAAATTGTTAATATTTTGTTGCTGCTTTGCCTTTGGCAGATAAATTAATTTATCTGAGTGTGGTTGCACTCATAATCAGGGTCAGACATTTATGGCTGCCAGACTGCCTATTAATTTATCACCTATAAATTGATAACACAAATCTGTTTTGAAACATTTTAAAATCAATGTAATTATCCAACACAGATATCAAGGGTAGAGAATTTGAAGAGACAACTGAAAGTAAGGTGTCTAAAGAGAAAAATCACGAGCAAGCTCAGAGTGTGCAAGTCTCTTTTGTCAAAAAAGCCTCAGCACTGGTTAGTGCCATGGATGAGATAGGTAATCATTTTAAGGAGGACAGCAGGATCGTCTTACCTTGGACACCGAGGATATAATAGGCTATGATGTTGCTGAGACAATCAGAAGTGCTCACCAAAAAGGTCAAGAACAATATGATCTCTCTGTCAAGGAGAGATTTGTTGAGAGATCCAAACCCATAACTGATCTTCATAAGAATAAACTACCACTCTTCTCCATAAAGAAACAAAAGCCAAAGCAAAAGTCACAGGTGGCAACACTGAAAGATGACTGCGCCCTATTCCCTAGGTTATATATAGCTTGTTAGTCCCGAGAAGGCAAGATTGAGGACTTTTTCAAGCATGAGAATCAGCCTTATCCCCTTTCATTGTGTAAACAAGGTGAAGCATAAGAATCAGCCTTATCCCCTTTCATTGTGTAAACAAGGTGAAATGAGCAGGGAACAAGGCTGATCTTTTATTTGTACTTGAGGCACAAGTGGAACCAGCATCGGCCCCAGATGTGAGTGCATTGGTGATTGATGGAGCTGTGATAGTTCAGATGTTATCAACAAAATCCTATGCATCTGACTGCTTGAAGGCTGCCACCAGAGAAAGAAGAGGCAAAGGAGTACATAGAAGGATCACTCTGAGCTCTCCTGTGCCAAGTAACAGGCAAAGCTTCTT
This sequence comes from Macrobrachium rosenbergii, assembly GCF_040412425.1. NCBI lineage: Eukaryota > Metazoa > Arthropoda > Malacostraca > Decapoda > Palaemonidae > Macrobrachium > Macrobrachium rosenbergii. Next base: position 60,728,422 of record NC_089763.1, on the reverse strand, counting down.
TAGAGTTGATGAGAACAAAACTGAGCTATTTCATCTGCTTGCAGAACAAGTCACTTCCCTAGCAGTAAAAGATAAGGAGGTCAACTGCACATATGACAAGAAAGTGCCAACTGCAACAGCTACTGATAAGAGCCTGATTGAACTCTGCTCACATGAACAGGCAAACTCGCGGTTGGTACTGCATGTGTCTGATGCAGCCAGCAAAGGGCATCAAAGAATAACTGTCAGAAAACTGCTGACACTTATGTTGTTGTCATCATTGTGTCCAGTTTGCACAAATTACCTTACCCTGTGTCAGAAGTGTGGGTATCCTTTGGGGGTTGGAAAGCATCACAGATGCATCGCAGCACATGAAATAGCTGGTGCTTTGGGTCCC